>NC_034596.1:28728557-28819205 GCF_900095145.1 Mus pahari
GTGTGGTCAGCAGTAGTGTGAGGTGTGGTCAGCAGCAGTGTGAAGTGTGGTCACATTATACCTTGGACATAGAAAATCAAGCCAGGGAAGCAAGACCATCTAGTACATTTGTGAAACGACCTAACACCAGTCCATTCTGATGGTTGGAAAAACCCAAGAAAGAGCTAGAATCTACTGGCATCTGAGCAGAAAGAACCTAAAAGAGATTTGTCAGAGCGTGTGCCGTGTGTCCCTTAAGGGGCTTGCTTCTCAGATAGTGTCCCTCACTCATGCGCACTCCACACACTCCTTGGATGCTCTTTTGACTCTCCCCAGCCTTGAAATGCAGCACTTGTGTAGAATCAAGGCACGGTTATGCACCCCTGAGTACATGAGTCCAAGATTGGGAGAGGGTAGAGAGAAGGGTTAAAATGGAGAAACATGAAGGAAGTAGTCAAAGCACTGATTTAACTGTCTGGCTGGACTAGGTAGGATGACCCCCAAGGATAGACTGAGCTAGGATCTTTCTCTGAAGCTAGGTGAGGACAAGAGGTGTAAATTAATAAGAATTAAGTTTATTTCCATCTAGCTTCAAATGAATGCGACCCAAACTATGATTTATTTATTAGGCTCTGTGTAATTACTTGGGGATTACCCCAATCTAATTCTCTTAACACTAGGCTGGCTCCTTTCCCAACTGTGCTCCCCAGATACTTGCTGTTTGCATGTTCCCGGGTTATTTCTGCGGCAGCAGTCTGGTGTCCTAGGGAGGCATTTCACTTGGGCAGGTGCTGCTGGTTCATGATGGCTAATGAAGGGAGACCTCCTGTACTCCCAGCCTTCCCGTTTCTATACTCCTTCTCTTTCTCCCTTTTCCTTCTCCTAGCCATCCCAATGTGCAGCTCCTGGCCCAGTGATTCAAACTCTACCTCTCTCGATTTACTAGAGGCAGGTAGGAGATTTGGAGAAATCCAAGATGCTAAGTATCTGGCTTGGGATATTAGGTGATGGTAATCCATCCTGGGATTTTAGAAAATCTTATGAGTGAGACAGAACAACAAAGGCTCTCCTCTGCCACTTCTATGTGGAGTGTAGCACAGCATGAGGGTAGCAATGGCAGAGAGCTGGAGTGTGAGCCAATGGGACACACAGAGGGGTGGATGGCCACAGTTCATGGATCCAGAGCCCACTTCACAGTGGCTTGTGGTCATGAACAAGTCTTGAGGGGCTCATGAAGAATGGAGGGTCTTCACACAGTACCTGTTGTTGCACGCCCCTGTGATGGGCCGGTACTTCTTTGCCAGGCAGGTGTCAGGACATCTTGGTGGCAGCATGAAAGGCAAGCATCCTGACAGGTTGGCAATTGTGCCCAGAACGTCTGCTGATAAGACATCTGTATAACAAGACAGACCAGAATTGAAGTTAGATTCAGTTGGTTCTTCTTTCCAGCCCCATGCTCCCAGAAATAAGTCCCAGACTCAAAATATATTTACAAATACCTTGGCCATATAGCTAGGCTCTTCTCTGACTAGAATGAATTTAAAATATCTCGTTTATTTTAACCTACACTCTGCCCTGGGGCTGGATATCTATGCTCAGGTACCATCTGTCCATCTCCTCATATCTCCCTGGGCTTATCTTCCTGTGCTTGGCTCTATTCTGGAATCTTCACCTTCTGGATGCCCCACTTCCCATTTCCTGCCTATGCCATAGGCCAGAGGCTTTTTAATTGACAGGCGATGCATCCATACAATACGTAAGATATTCTCTCTACAGTCCAAACTTTGTGTGGCATCTGTACCAGATGAAGTATCTTTCCAACAGTTGTATCAGCCATAGCCACAACATCTAAGTCAGGGCTTCCTGTACTGTCCCAGTCACTGTTCTGAGAAAACCTCTTAGTCATATGTTTCTCCATTCAGTCCTCTTAAGCATCTTCATTGCTAGGAGTGTGTGTGGGGTGTATGTGGGGGTGGGGGTGATTGTTTACTTTTTTTGCTTCATGATGATTCTGTAAAGCAACCTAACACCCTAACATTTGGCTCTAGGAAGACAAGCCAGTAGGCTACTCCTCAAAGTCATTGCCCATCTCACAGGACACATCACCTGGACCAACCTGATACAGCTGTACAAGACATCCCCACCTCACAATTACCCAGGAGAGCACTAAGACAGGATGTGTATCCTCCCATAGGAACCCACCTTGGTTGAGCTTGCTTATAGCATCCATTCTTTCTGCTATAAAAAGTCTTTCTTTTTTCTTCTATTGATTTCTCTAGGTTAGCACCTCTGAATCCAGTCTCTTTTGTTTATATTTACTGTTTTTCTTCCCGGTTCTGTCACTGTTTATGCTATTCAACAAATCAAGGTTAGGGAAACTCAACGATGACCCTATAAAACTGTGATGAATGTATACTAATGAAATTGAGATTCTCACTGGAAAACACAGCCAACAGGAACGCATCCTATTTTCAGATAGAAGAGAAATGGAGCAAGCATTTCAATAGTGAGTTCTCCACACCTGTCCTTACCGAGCAACCCGACAGCGGGGTCCGCTGTAGAAAGGCCATGTGCTCCTTATTGGCTAGAGCACAGCAAATCAAGAGACTGTAAAGAGACTCATGTGACTGAAGTTGTGCTGGTCAACAAGCCAAAGTTCAGGAACAACTTGGTGCCTCTACCCAGTGCAATTACTGTTTGTTAATGCAGGCGTGGCAGGAAGTTTATTTGGATTGGCTGTTTATGCAGGCATGGCAGGAAGTCTATTTGGATCGGCTGTTTATGCAGGCGTGGCAGGAAGTCTATTTGGATCGGCTTACCTTCCTTATATCTTAAGTGCTCCAGAGTGGCTAAGTCTATAATGTAAATAACTTTAACATATCCTTTAGGGTATTTTGCATTACCAATTTCACATTATGGCCTGTCTTCGCAGTGTGGTCTCCCTGGGCTGAGAGACCTATGACACGGAAGCAGGAGCCAGTAGACTCCCATTCTCAGGACAGGCCACCCTACCATCACTTCTACCACTGTCTGAGCTGATGACACTACTGGATAGGAACCAAATGCACTTAGAAAGGTCTTTCAACTACGTGGTCTGAAGTGAAACCTTTTTCAGAGTGACTTTATGGTTGCTGTAAGAGTTGAACTTAACTATTCAGTGTGGGATCTGAGAATTGTGATTAATACTGGCTTAAAGTGAGTTCATCTCACCAGGCAAAGCAGCACCAGATCAATTTAAGAGATCAAATAGCTTACAACACTACACCGAAAATAAATCTCATTGAGGCTGTTAAATAGAAAGCTTATTTTTGAGTGTGGCACCATAGAAGTTATGATGCATCTTTGGACTGGATTCACTTTTGCTTCAGCATCTCAGGTCCTCACAGGCTGTAATCTGGCTTCTGCTTTCTTCAGATGTACTCTACCGTGACCACCACGCGAACTGCCAGAAACTGCAGACTAGCCTCATCGTTGGGAAGCCCATGGGTTGTTACGTTCCTTGGGTCACAGACTAAGTCAGAATGTCCCAGTTACAAACTGGGAAGTTGAGGCCTCTGCTTGCTGTGACAAGACACAACCTGAATGAATGTCTCCCCAGAAAGCCCTTAGGAGTGAATGTGTTCCCCATGTTTCACTAGGTGTGAAGGCTATAGGAAAATTCCCAGTGTGTTTTAGAACATAAATTAGAGCATGCTTAGCTGTTTCTCCAAATGGGATTTGGATAGCAGAGAAACTGTCCTTCCCAGAATCACAACAATGAGAACCTATGAATGGATTTAAGCAGAGGCAGGGGCATGCGGCTGCTTACCCGCGGAGAACTGTGACTGTTCACGTTTCATGACTTGTATTGATGTTTCCATAATCTCTGCTGCTCGGGAAATAGCCCCACTGGTGGACTCTGGCAGCTTAAAGAAAGAGAGAAGCTGGGCTGGAGAAAGGACTTCCCTTTTCTTGAGGTTTCTAGAGCATAAAGAGTCACAAGTTAAGCAGGGATCAAGAGGCAGCTCAGTTTGCAAGTGTGCTTGGCGAATCAGCATGTAAGAACTTACAGCTTATCTCCAGAAAGGTCTGGCCATAGTGATAAGTCCCTGTAAGCCCAGTGCTGTGGAGATAAGAGACAGGTAGCATTCCTGGGTACCTCCCAGCATATCCTTACTGGGGAGCCTCAGGTTCCAATGAGAGATCAAGTCTCGAAATACAAGATGTATGGCTCCTGAAGTTGACTTCTGCCCTCTTCGTGCATTTGCATATGAATCTGGAGACACACATTTCTTCCATCCAGCCTCTTTCTATCACTGACATATATGCCACATATACATACACATACAATAAATCAACGGAACGTTATTAAGTGACTGCATATACCAGACAATGAACTGTGGGCCACACAAAGAAAAAGCCTAGATAGCTCTGAGCCGCAGAAGCATGGAGCTCAGTAAAAAGGATAGATCACAATTAGAGATAGCAATATTGGGTGTGGAAGAATATGGCCAATATTTTCTCATAAAACATTCATATCTCAATTACCTTGATTCTTTTTTAGCAGTTTTTTTTTTTTTTGGGGGGGGGTTCTCACCATAACCTGGGCCAGGTGGTCACTGCAGGGCAGAGTCTCAGCTAGAATAGAGAGGATCACTAAATCCTCCAGAGTCTGACCTCTGAAGAGCTGAGGCCAAGCAGAGCCCAGAAACTGTCACAAATGTCCCTTTCCTGCTGTCATCTCTCCCTGATGGACCTGGGTTTCCAACACTGTGGCTTTAGGGAAAGCAGCCCTCTTTTCAGTTTTGTCATACTGTGGATAAATGGAGTGTTCTATTTTCCATGCTTTAGTAATAGCCTAAACTGCATGCTGCTCTCTGAGCTTGTCCTGTCTCAGGGGCTTCGCTGCAGTTACGTCACACTGCAGCTTGAAAATGTGATGAGATCCTATCTGTTCTTACCACAGAACAAAACCAGTTACTTCAGGTGATGGACAGTGTCTGTTGTAATCCTTTCTACATCTGTGTGTCTATCCAAACAACACGCTGCACACTCCAAGATATACAACACAAAGGAAACTTAATAACCTCAAGCCATAAATACCGTAATTATGACAATTATGTAGATGAGGAAGTTAACACTTAGCTCATGTAAGTTGTTTAGCTTTTGCAAGGTAGACATGAGTGACAGCAACAAGGTTGAGATACAAACACACCTAATCCACATAGATTGGAAATAAGTGACTCGGTTCACCAATGTCTATGACATAAAATGTGACATGTCAAATGTTCATATTTTCACATGCCCACATATCAGTAAAAGATCCAATGACATCCTGAGCCTTGAGAAGACAGGTTATTCCGGTTGTGAACTACAACATGAACTAGTCAAAGCTTCATGGGAACTGGCAAAGGGCAGGAGACCCCAGTTCAGAGGTGGAAGTCATTGTCCCTCACCACTAACAGGGCTATGTCCTCCTGAAGTGCCAATGGTAGACAGAAGCATGGCCCCTAAAGACAGATATATTTCTTTAAAGTATATTTGGTCAGAGGATGTTACTAACAGGGAAAATGTGATGTTTTAATATTAGTATTGTGAGCACTTCTTCTAACGTTCCTCTTTGTAAACAGGCAAATATGTGGGTACAGGGTGATTTGTCTTCCTTCTTAGTGGTTGATGAACTCTCCCTTGTTGCTCTAGCTGCCTTGAGGAAAAGACTGTCAGATTAACAGCCTGAACACACCATAGACACCTTACTAAAGTCCCCAGCTTTGCTAATCACCCCAGCTCCTCAAAGTGATCCATCCCAGGCTGTTGGCTGCCATGAGCCTTGCTGAACATTTTCTATCTCATTAGAGGGGCACGTCTCCTATCTCATTGGATGGGCATTTGGGCAAGGCCACAATGGGTTCAAAACATAAGCCTTGATGGCTGTGATTGGTGCTAGTATTGAGGTGGGGTTGAGAGGCCAGGAGCCTGACTGCCGAGGAAGCAGCTAACCAGTTTGAGAGCAGCTCGGCAGGAAGAAGAAAGCAGAAGGAAAGATGAAAAGGTGATGAGGCAGTAGAGAGCTGAGACAAAGGAAGAACAGGCTGTAAGATGTCAGAGAAGAGAACCTGTAGGCCCTGGTTGCTAGAATATTCTCATAGAGCTGTCAATTCCTTAGAGTCAAGGGTCTCAAACTCTAGGCTGGAGGCTGTAATACTAGTCCCTGCCAAAGACTAAATGTCTAAAACTCCAGGCCTGGTAGGGACATTTGTGGGGCTTAGGGCCCTAATACCTGAGACTCACAGGTACTATGACAGTAAAGGGTGACACTTACTGTTGCTTCTACAAGCTTACAACTGTAGCTCACTGCTGCCAAACAGGGAAATGAAAGTCTCTAGAAATCTGTCTGCATCTGAAGAACTTCTTGGATATCTAGGAGTCCTATCTGGATACAGCAAATGAACCCTTGTCTGGCCGGTCAGTGATTCTGGTACCCTGCCCTGTCTGATGAGGACAGTCACTGGAGATTGGCTGTCCTGATGCCTAGACTCCTGGACTGGACATTCTAGTCCTCACGGCTTGCTGGTGATAGTGGTCATTACCATGGGTCAGTGCCCACATCTTCCTCTGCTTTGTCCCCTTAGCTATCATGCAGCCCTTCAAGAGGACTGGTCCTCCCTGCTGTTTATCTCCTTTCCATAGCCCGCCTGCCCTATGCTCTGATCTTCGGGGCTTGGTGAGACGATTATCGATTGCCCAGTCAGCTGTCCCTCTGCTGTTCTCCCCAGCGGGGTGCAGAACAGACTGCTCTAACGGTTAAACCTCCAGTCACTGTGAAGATCTGCAGCCATTTTGTCGGGGGTACACTCTAGTTGCAGGGAGTGGGAAGGTGTCAAACGAGAGGTGTGTGTCCTTCTCTTTGCAGAAGGATATCGATTATATACTCACATCTTGGGAACTTTGTGTTTAGCTGGCTCAGCATTCCTCATGTGACAAGCCAAGGAGGAGAGCCACGTGTCAGATTTATGTTCCCTTTAGTCCCCCGGGGGGTGTTTGCGGAGTGGAGAATGCAGAGCCACAGTGTGTTGTCCTCAATAAGTCATCCTATGCCCTTTGCTTCTCAACCTGACGCCAGGCAGAACCTAGAATATCTCAGTGTCAGCACACTGAGACGATGTCACAGATCTGAGCAGAGATAATCCAGACGAGTATATCCTGGAGCCCACAGGCAACCATGAGTCAGAAACTGACTTAGAATGCTGGAAGGGAACAGATTTGCTGCTCCAGGAAGTGGTAAGGATGTGATCCTGGTACTTTGTGCTGCCTTGAGCGTCCCACTTCCCCAGACCCACTGCCTCCCGGCAGAGAAGTAGTAAAAGTAGTCTATCTACATTCTGGAAGGGAGGGAGGGAGGGAGGGAGGGAGGGAGGTGTGTGGGACAATGGACTGTGCCAGGAAACTTGGTAAGGTAGAGCACTCAGTACCCACCTGAGACAGTAGGCACGTCCCTGCTCCATGCCATGTTGTTCATGTAGCCCAAAACTGAGTTCTCCATGCGAATAAGGTACCTAGAGATCCCGAGGGTTTAGCCAATAAGCTCCCCTCCCTGGAAATTCCTCCCTGCCAAAGGTGTTTAATCTCTGGTCCACCCTGAGAGGTTGATACATACCCATTTTCCACGGGGAACATTCAATAAATGGTATGGATAAACATGGATTGTCTTTTTCATTGAAACTGCTATGGGGAGCATGGAGAAGGCCTTCACCTACAGAGTAGCATCCTAAGTCTCCCACAGAAGGCCTCACTGCAGCTACCTTCCTTAATGAGTTAAACCAGAGTTCCCCATTTCCCCAGCCCTGGGTTTGTCATTGTCCTCAGCCCTCAGGCCCCAACAGTCCTGACATCATTGCAGGCATATGGACCTACAATCCTTCATTCTATACTCTTCTATGTGACCCCTAAGTGGCAACTGGCTTTCTGAGAGTCAGGGAACCACAACTTTGGCTTCCCACATCTTAGACTGCATTCTCCACCCCGAGTGGTGTCTCAAGGCTTCCCTAAAACCCAGCACCTGACAGCGTCAGCAGTGGGGAGATATAGTCAAACACTCCTCATGCTTTGCCTGCCAAAGCAGCATATCCCACAACTCCACTGTGGGGCTGAACATGGGAACCACAGAGTGGGAGGAAGAGAGAGAGGAGAGAGAAGGGGAGGAGCAGCCAGAAGAATGATAGATAGATAGATAGATAGATAGATAGATAGATAGATAGATATACAACCTAATGAATATATGCATATAAGTTTTGTTCTGCTGATGCACAAGTAAATGTTTGAGCCAGGAAATCTCATCTCCTTGGTTGGCTGAGGATTCTTGGTTTGAGAGAGCAAAAGAGTTGGTGGCTTCACTCCTACAGGTCCAGAAAGGGCTACTGAGTGTAACTGGTTCCCAAGATGTGCTAGGAGCTGCTTCTTAGGTGGACCAGCCATGGCTGATAGCAGGTCTTCTCCACACTTGTCAGCTTTTAGACTTGGCTCTACTTCTTGCTGCAGAAGCACAGACTGCAGATCACAGGTGAGGCTGCCATGATGTGGGTGTAGCCTCACGCTTCTTCCTCCCCAGATGGTGCAGTCATGGGGCCCCATGTCATCAGCTGTAGGCCCTGGACTGAGGTTGACATCATGAAACTCTCAGGTTTATGAAATTTTCTGCCACTTCTCCCACCTCCAGTGGGTAACTCCTCTAGGTTAAGACTCCAGGAGCATTCTACACTACTGAAAACTCCCTTTCTTCTCTGATGATTCCCCATCAGTTCATCTGCTCAGAGAATATTGTTTCCTCGCTCACCTTCAATTTTTTAATAGCCAGATAACAATTTATCTCTAACTAATGTGGAATAATAGAACAAGTTTTACTTGGAATAATAGAAATTTGAAGTAAATCATAAGATGTCAGGTAATAATTTGTACCTTGAGAGAGGTTGTAACTTTTCACAAATTTCCAATAATATAAGTTTGTGAAGACATAAACCTAGTATGTTTTTGATGCTTTCTGGACAGCTAATGAGACACCATGATGCCACGATCAATAGTGTCTGTCACATATTTAAAAGTGTGATGACAGGGGCTGGAGACATGGTTCAGAGTAAAGGGCGCTGACTTCTCTTTCAGAGAACCCAGATTAGATTCCCAGCACCCACTCAGTGGTTTATAACTGTCTGTAAATCCAGTTTTAGGGGGTCTGATGTTCTCGTATGCTCACTGCAGGCACAAGGCATGCACATCCATCTTAGACATGCATGTGGGCAACACATCCGTGTACATGTGATAAGATTATAAAACATTTTTAATTAAAATTAGTAATAAAGTCAATTATTTTGGGAAACAGTGATGAGCAGGTTGAGGCTCTGGTTCTATGCTTGAGCTAGTGAGTGTCATGGTGACATTCCAGTGGCTAGGCATCAAGCCTGTGTGCACAGCACCCCTTTCTCTGTAAAGTGTCCTAAGGCTATTCCTGTCCAAGCTTCAGACCTCATGGTCTTCACCATCATCATGGTTCCTTGTGTGATTAGTGCTCCAGCTTCTGATTTTCATTTTCTCTAAGCAGAGTTGTGAGAGTGAGCACTGTTTCTCCACGGTGGCCAATCACAGTGGAACCAGGGATAGTCTCACATGAGCTTTAATGCCTCAGTTGCAAAAGGACGTCACGGTGAACACAGTCACTCACTGTCACTCACCTTTTCATGGTGTTGTAGACTGCATGGTCCACCATGAGCTGACTCGTTTCCACAACACTGATAACATGGGACTTCATAGCCTTCCCTAGGATACAAAACACGGCACCGTAAAAAACAGACCCCCCAGTGCAGTGACTCTGCCAGCTTTAGCGTTCTTCCTCAAGTGCAGATGGGTGCTGTGAAAGTCATGTGGTCTTTAGAAATGATCAGCCTTACCCAAGGAGCTGATGGGGTCTGCAACCCTATAGGTGGAACAACAATATGAACTAACCAGTATCCCCAGAGCTCGTGTCTCTAGCTGCATATGTAGCTGAACATGGCCTAGTCAGCCATCATTGGGAAGAGAGGCCCCTTGGTCTTGCAAACTTTATATGACCCAGCACAGGGGAAGGCCAGGGCCAAGAAGTGGGAGTGGGTGGGTAGAGGAGAAGGGGCGTGGGGGGGTGTATAGGGAACTTTCGGGATAGCATTTGAAATGTAAATAAAGAAAATATCTAATAAAAAAGAAAAAAAGAAATGATCAGCTTATTGGAACTCTTGAGCATTAACATCTATGTAAAAAAATGAAAAATATTGTGTACAAGTAAAATAAATAATTGCATATTTCAGAAATTGTATCAGTGAGAGAGCTTTTCGACATTTAGCCCCTGACAGCATCTGCATTTGATACTTGATGCAAGAAGAAACAATATGATAGGAAGCTGTTGGAGAGTCTGAGGCCCTTAAGATCATAAGTTCCCAAGACCACACCAGGCTCCAATGTGGGGACAGTATGTCCTTCTGAAACTATGTTGCTATATCCAGATCTCATATCCATTCCTGAAGTCAGCTGTGGTCCTGAATTTACCAGCTGGGAAAAATTCTTTCTCTAGACTGGGTGGCCTGTATAGCCTAGCAGGGAAGCTGTATGTGTGGGCTCTAGGGTCAGGATATGTGCCATTGCCGAGTGACATTGGTGGGGAATCTCCCTGCCCTTATGAATTGTAGGCCAATTTGGTTCACAAGGGCAGTTGGAGCAGAGCTACCAAGCACACATTGGGTTGGAGTGAGGGGGATCAGCAGCCCTGTGAGTATGTATGGTAACTGTCCACACTGGGACCAGCTGTCAGTAAGCAGATCAACTTCACTTAGGGTGATAGAAAGCTTACAAAGTTTTGAGGGACCGAGGGTAGGAATATATAGGATAGGCAAATGTCATTGGCTGGGAGCTTAGGGCACCCAGAATGCCTCATTAGCACGGGGAAGCATTTCAGGAATCTCAGGTGCTGACTGAACGGGTTTTGTCGGAAGTAATGAAATTGGTCTTATGAACTAATTGAAGCTAAGTGACATTCCTCAGGTAGAGATGGGCATGGAGACTTAAGAATTCTCTGAACAAGTTCAGGGAAGGAGAACACCTCACTCCTGAAGGGAGTCTCCCATAATGTGACAAGCCCAGCGACTATTTGCTCATGATGGACTTTGACCTTAATGAGCAGTTTCACCAGAGCTGGAATGCGACATCCTGCTCAGCACTCTTACTGTGAGCATGTTAGCTCTTCTGTTTATAAACAAATTGTAGGGCTCTCTGGGACAGGCCTGTTGAGTTCAGAGGGCCAGAAGACTGCTGGATCCCTTGTCTGTGGTCCTATCTGCCCCAGCCTTGGTTCTTGAGTTCTCTTCCCTTCTTCTCTATGACATCTTTGCCTCTTTTGACTTTTATTTCTTGCTTCTCCTCCACCAAATATTCCTCTTCAACTTGAACTACTTCTGTCCCCACCAGTATTCATGGCATCTGTCTTGATTTCAATAACAATGGTATTTATAGGCTCATCTCTTTAAATGTTTGGCTTAATTAGTGGAACTATTTGGGAAGGATTAGGAGATATGTCCTTGTTGGAATAGGGGTGGCCTTGTTGGAAGAAATGTGTCACTGGGGGTAGGTGTAAATGTATCAAAAGCCCACAATAGACTCAGTCTGCTGCCTCCCCCATGAATGTCTGTTTCTCTCTGTCTCTCTCTCTGTCTCTCTGTCTCTCTCTCTCTGTCTCTCTCTGTCTCTCTCTGTCTCTCTCTGTCTCTCTCTGTCTGTCTCTGTCTCTCTCTCTCTCTCTCTCTCTCTCTCTCTCTCTCTCTCTGTCTGCTGCCTAGGGGTCAGGATGTAAAGCTCTCAGTTACTACTCCAATGCCATGCCTATCTGTCCACCATGATAATCTTAGACTAACCCTCTAAAACTGTAAAACAAGTTCCCAATTAAATGTTTTCTTTTTATAGGCATTGCCTTCGTCGTAGTCTCTCTTTGCAGCAATAGTACAATGACTAAGAGGGCCTTGGGCAGGTTGTCTGGAGTCAAGTGGAGTTGGGGACCCTTGAAAACGTGTGCCTTTCCTTTTCCCTTCCATGATGCTCTTGAGAAAATTCTGTATACCCCCATCACTGAATGGGAAAAGTTATGGCTCAGACAATTTACTTCTTTTTTGTTCTTGCTGTAGGTCAGATGGCTTTGTAAATATAGACATGCTGGGTTGTGCCTCCCATCACAACACGAAGCCCTCAATGTCCACAGAGTGACAGCCACACTCCTTTCCATGGACTATAAGATCCTCGAAATCTACAAGGATAAGGTTTAATTTTCAAAGCTCTAGGTGTGACAGCTTGATTCCCGCCCTTACTTTAAAACGTATCATCATCTGGCACTAAAGAAAAGGATTAGTGTATATAGGAACATTCGCTGCATAAGCATTAGAACCTCAGCTCAGATCCCAGTACCCAGGAAAAGAGTTTGACATGACTGCAAGCACCTTTTACTACAATACTGCACAGAGCTGGGATGGAAAAATCACTGAGACTTATTGGCTGCCAGTCTAGCTTCAGGTTCAGTAATCAAAACTGTCTTAGGGTAATAATGTAGACAGTAATAGAGTAATAACCCAGATGCCCTCTTCTGGCCTCTATACACATGCACGTGGGCAGAAACACCCTTACATACTGTGTCCACTCCCTCATCCCCTCAAGTATCTACCTAAATTATGCAACTCACTTTTTCTTTCTTGGCAGAACAAAGACCTTCTGAGTGGGATACAGCGGAACAAAAAAGGATCAGTTCTTCACTGTGTGCCCTATGCACTATGAACCTTAGGGTTCTTGACCACATAGTCTTTACCTCTTTGGTACCTAGGTGGAAGTTGGACTTAGTATAAGCATTCTATGAAAGCTAAATGCTTGTATAGAATAATTAACTATGGAGAAAAATTCTGTGTGTGTCTGTGTAAATGTGTGTGTGTGTGTGTGTGTGTATGTCTGTGTATGTATGTGTGTGTGTGTGTGTGTGTGTGTGCACATGCATATGTGAGTGTCATGTGCATTTCTGGGGAATAGTAGCTGCCAGTGAACTAATGTCCTATTATTGACTAATACTAAGCTGATATTTAAATGGTCACGATCATGCATTGCTTATGCTTCCATTTTACCAAATTTAAAGAAAGGTTGATTATTTCAAATGTTATCTTTGAACCAAAGATTTTTCTGTTGAAAAATTTCCCGCAGAAACACTTCTTTGTGACCTTCCAAACCCTCCTGGAGCTGCATAGATCTGAAATTACTTATGTTTGGGATGAATAGAGGGGTCTCATCCGTCCGCATCAGAGGAAAGAATCTTCTCTCTGCCCGTCTTCGCTGAGCTTTCTGGGGCCGAATGAATTAGACAGAGGAAGGATAAACAAGAGAAAACTGGCAGCCAGGAGACCTTGGTCTGCGTGCCCACATCCCATGGGAGCTGCTGGGGCAGACACTTGGCCAGGAAGGCAAGAAAGAAGGAGCAAGCAGGTTGTTACTGACTAGGGAACAAGCTTCTAATAGGCAGATCAATGGGACTGCCTCCTGGCAGATGGCTGTCAGCTGTGTTGTTAATGTGGGTTCCTGGATGCCTGTGGCTGTCTAGAGACCTGGAGTCTCCTTTCATTCTTCCTAGTAGGGAGTGGTGAGATACTCTGCAATGGATTTTTCTGACCAGAAGGGGGAAACAGAGTGCTTCTCTAAGACCTGTGGCATTCTTTTGCATCTCAAGATCTACCCAGCATGCAGGTTCCTGACTTGCGGTTGAGGCTAGGGTCAATGACTTGGTCTCTTCTGTTTGTCTAGAACAGAAATCCAGATTCTAGAGAGTCACCTGACTTATTCCCTGTCCTGGCTGTCCCACATGTATGTCCTGAAAGTGCCATCTGCTCTGAGAGGCACACTGGCCTCTAAAATCCCGCCTCTTGCATATTCATCACTGGAATGCAAGAAGCCATTATACATGAAGATACTGTATGCCGGGACAAAGAAGCAGGCTACATACTTCCAGACATGTTCACAAATACAAAGCAAAAGAAGTGAAAGAAAGCCCATGTCTTCCTCTCCAACGCCACTGAGGCCCCAGGCTCCCACGTGCTGCCCTTGGCCGACTCTGGTCACCTGGGATTCACTCAAGAGTCATGTGTGCATCCTGTTTTGATGATCTCCATTTTCAGAAGTCCGACGAACTGGAACAGAGCTGGCCAGCTTTCCTTTTAAACTCCCCCACTAGGCTGGCTTCCCAAATCTCAGGATTTGCAGGCAGCTTTCCTGCTCACGCTGTTCATTTGCATCTTATTTTCTTTTCACAGCTACAACGAGCTGCTGAGTTCGCCATAAAGATAATTTCACATGGATCTTAATTTTGCACAAACACTGGAAGCCCATCTCAGTCTGTTGAGAGGAATACGCAGTACTTCATGGAGCATGTGCTACTGAGGGTTGTCAAGAGAGGCTACGAGCAAAGTTTTCCTAGATTTATAATGGTCATGGGTATACTTTAGGAGAAAATGAAACCTTTTTTTCATTTTCAGTAGTTTATTACTGAATTTCCAGGTGCCGAGTTTTCTTTTCCTCTGTGCTTTGAGGCATCTGGCTTTGCATAGTAAGTGTGTGTGTGTGTGTGTGTGTGTGTGTGTGTGTGTGTTGTCCCCTATAGCTTTGCTTCTCAAAGTGTCATTGATGTCCCCGAAATGCACAAAGTCATCTGCATTGTCATTTTCCAAGTATATTTAATTTTGGTTGTAGTGAAATAGATCATGTGAAAACTGTGTTTCAAATACATTTTACTGGTGAATATTTACTGTTTCAAAGGCACTGTTGTTTAGTTTTCAGCTGATAAATGTTCTTATATTAAAGAATATAAAATTGAACCATTGTGAAGCAACTTCTATTTCAGAGTCTTACAAAGTCCAGGCTGAGTTCAATCAAATTTGGTCTACATCTGATGCTAGCCTTGAACGCATGATCCTCCTGCCACATGTGGGATTACAGGGGTGCTACCACCCCAAGCAGAACTTGAAGGGCACTAGTAGTGATTTCGATGATTTTAAAAAACTTATCATTAAATCTAGGGCCTCACACATGCCTAGCAAGTCCTCCCCGATTCCAGACTGAAGGTACAGCCATAGCTGACCTTGACATTGTGATTCTCCTGTTTCATCCTCTTGCATGTTTGCCAACCAATGTGTGGCACCACTACCAGCAGATTTTCTACCTAAGAAATTTATAGAGTAGATGGATAAGAAGCCAGCTTAAAAATATCCCAATGAATGATAAAATACACTCCAAAGTGCACTATCATTATAGAAGTCATGTTGTACATTATTATATACTATTAAAATGTAAACAAAAGAGTTGTTGCTATTACAGATTTGTAAATCATGCTTTTTATCCCAACATTCTGGAGGCAGGGGTAGAGGCAGGAAGATCTGTATGTTATGTTCTGCATGGTGATTTCCAGCCCGATGGGGATTACATACTGAAACCCTGTTTCAAGGACAAAACAAACACTCTGTGGGCAGAGTTACAGATGTCCCATAGCCTCATTTTGTAAAATAATGTCATTTCAAAACTTTAAAGCCACAGTGTGCAGATGTTTTTATGAACAGCTCACAGGTGCAATATCGAGTTCTTGACTAGACTCTTGACCTCTATCTTTTCAGTCTTGCTTTATTCCTCTAGGGTCTTGAAAGCTATTGAACAAAAGGAAAAAGTGGCTTATTTCCTTGTGTGTGCTGAACACCTGCCATGCTCCAGATGTTAGAAGGATTGGTACAAAGGGGTATACTTAGGTTTTCTTGAAGATTTAAAATGAGCACCTCTCTTGTGTTCTTTAGTTGTCATGGAAACACAATTCCCAAGTTATTAATGCTCACCAGGAATACCTGGAGTGGTGATCAGACTCAGAAGGGGAGTGACATGCCCATCAGAGAGAGTGCTTACAGATCTCAGAGTAGACAGTGCTGATACCCACAAGGAAAGATGGAAGGATGCTTTCTTTAGGGGCTCCTGAGCCTGGGAAGGCAGCAGGGTGACTGCAGTACAGTCATGATGTTCAGACAGAAAAATTAAGCAGCATGTAGCTTCTAGCAGGAAGTAGGCCTGTGTGTAGACGAGGATGCTAAGGCCCAATGACTGGGCTGTATCTAAGAGGCTGGGGGGCAGCAAGTGGCCCTTCCCCAGCACCCTGACACCAGGAAGCTTGCTTCAGGGTGACTACTTGTGCTTCCCTTCTTTTTCCAGGTCCCTTTCTTTTCCTTCCTTCCCCTCTGCTCCCTTCCCATCCCCTTCTCTCTCTCTCCCCCATTCTTCTTTCCTTCCTTCCTTTCTTTTTTCTTCTTTATAGCAAAGAATGATTATGTTAATCCAGACATCTCAGTATCTTTCTTACTATAGTTTCCCATACAACTAAACCAAAACCTAGCTATACTAGAGAGATTTAATTTAAGATGATTTTGTAACAAAGAAACAAAAATTGTCAAAACTTTTTAAAAGATATATGTACAGATAAAATGGAAATGATTTATTCTATAATCATGGAAAAAATCAGTTCTTTTAAAGGAGGAATTATAATTTAATCCTTCTAAACTGAAGAATTACATTGTTCTTTTTGACAAGCACAAAAGGGTCTTAACTGATTCTCAACGACTGCACTGACATGTTTGGTTTTTTTGAGTGTGGAAAAACAACTTTACAAGACTAAAAGATCACACATCATTTGTTACTTACTCCACAAGATGTCTCTGCTTCTCGGGAGGAAAGGGAGGAAAATTCCAGTTCCCATAACCACCAGCGTTATTGCCATAGCTCCAAGTGTTCTCATTCTAGAGTTGAAGTGGGAGAAGATACAATCAGATAGGCAGCAGAGTCCTGTGGGATGTACCATAAATACCCAAGCCTCTCCGGTGGGTCCGCCTAAGTCCAAGGCTGTCACTTTGGGATATTGAACCATCTTCAGAATCAGGAAGGCACACAGTCAGCCTGGAGTGCTGAACAGACCTGGTCCCCAAGTCATCAGAAAGGTGCAGTTAGAGAATGGGAAACACATCTCTTAAAACACATCTATGTGAAAGCGAATAGCTAACATTAGGAATTTAGCACTTATAAAGATAAGTAAGTTCCCGCCGGTGACTGCATCTTTTATGACACGAGGATTGTAATGACGTGATTTCAGATGAAACAAGATCCAAAATGGATCACGTCCACTTTCTAACTTTTTGTTTTCTTAGTCTTGGACACTGAGATTCTTTAATCCATGTCTTTGTAAGAACACCCTGAGATGAACACATCATAGTAAATATGGGTCTGTAGGCGCCCTAGCACACCTGAACTGAAGTAATGGGAACAGGCACCACCAGGCTTTGTTAGGGAGAACACCTATTTGCCACACTGCCCAATAATGGCCTCCCATAGACAATATTACAGGTTTAATGGTAGATTTCTCTCAGAAATTGGGAAAATAAAAAGTTTTACAACCTGGACATTTTCCTTTTCTCAGCTGAAGAAGCAGGGTGTGCACTGCTGGTGTGTTCTCTGTGGACTTAACTTCTGAAATGTGAATCTTGATGATTTTTCTGGGGACTTGATCACCCCGTATAAATGGACTCTGTGCTCTGATGCCCACTCAAGTTTCTGGTGGGAGTCACTCCATTGTATGTTTGTTTAGTATTGTGTTTCTGCCAAGTGCTTGTGTGTCTTGGCTGGTCAGAAAAAAAATGCCACTCCTAGAGGACATTCTGTCCACCTGACCTAGAAAGACAAGGTTCCATATCCCTTATTGCTAGGAGTCACCTCCATAGGTTCCTGGGAGTTTCTCTTGTCCAACGTTTCAAGTTCATCCTAGAAATGCCTCCCCTCCACCAGTTCTCACTCCCTCTGACCTCCCCACACTTGATCCATGGTCCTCTCCTAACTACCTCTCCCAACCCAGTTCCCTCCCTCCATCTAGTTCAGGTGCCTCCTGTAACTAGGCAAGACTTTCAATGGAGGGATGGGGATACCAACCCACCCACAAAACCTTTGACCCACAATTTGTCCTGCCTACAAGTTGTGCAGGATAAAGACAGAGCAGAAATTGAGGGAACGGTCAACTAATGACTGGCCACACGAGACCCCTGCCATGAGAAAGAGTCAACCCCTAACACTGTTAATGATATTCTCTTATGCTTGCAGACTGGAGCATAAGAGGACAGCTTGCAGGCTGTCCTCTGAGAGGCTTCACCCAGCAGCTGATGGAAACACATGCAGAGACCCACAGCCAAACATTAGATGGAGATTGGGGAGTGTTGTAGAAGGAGGAGGGGAAGAATTGGAGGAGCCAGAGAGGTCAAGACACCACCAGAAAACCTACAGAAACTCATCAGGGCTCACAGGGGCTCACAGAGACTCAACTACCAACCAGAGAGTGTTCATGGAGCAGACTAAGCCCTTCTACACACATGTAACAGATGTCCAACTTGGTCTTCATGTGGGACCCGTGAAAGCAGGGGCAGGGGCTGTCTCTAACTCTGCTGCTTGCATTTGGCTTCCTTTTGCCTAACTGGGCTGCTTTGTTGGCCTCACTAGGAGAAGATGCATTTAGTTCCACTGCAAATTGATTTGCCAAGGCAGATGTATATCCATGGGATCCCTTCCCTTCACTGAGGAGAAAGGGAGGTGAGGGGAGGTGAGAGGGAGGTGAGGTGAGAAGAAGGAACTGGAAGCGAACAGAAAAGGGAAGCTTCAGTCTAGATGTAAAGACAATAAATACATTAATTTTAAAAAGACAGAAAGAAGCATAATATTCAGAGAAAGAAAAAACTTATTAAAACCAACCCCTTTAATGCATGCACATTCCTGAGATGATGAAACCAACTGATCAAGGTCACACACACACACACACACACACACACACACAATACACACACACACACACATACACACACACTAGTAAAATAGAAAGCATACTCGGGAAGAAATTTGGTGGGGGCTGGGGAAGGGAATGAGAGGATAATAGGGTACTTTGATTAATAAACTACCATACACACATATATGAAATACATATGAGAAATTGAAACAGAATAAATAGAATAAGTAACAGGACCACATGAAAGAGAAGATATGAATCACCTGACATTAGATTTTATCTCCTGGATTTTATCTCCTGCTGGTCCCTAGTGGCAATGGCAACCTGGAACCTTTTGTATATCCCTGAGGTACCAGGGTCCTTCTCCTTGAAAAGTGACAGAAATACATCTACTTTTAAAAGGGCGAATAAAGAGTGTCGCTCAGGATATAACATCCTCAAACCCACAATCCCTGGAACTGAACAGAATCATCAGGCTTCCTGCCTGTTGGAGTAAACACTAAAAGCCAATGTGCAAAGAGAACTCCGAGGCCCACTGTGGCACCAACGGGCTGAGCTGCCTGCAGGCTGTGGACTCTGCTCCAGGTTGCCAGATCATGAGCTGTCTGTCACCCATGCTGGGGTGAAGTTTGGGCATGCAGCTGTCTTTGAGTCATTTCCACCTCTGCAAGTAACTCCTCACCCATAATTCTGCAAGTAACCCCAAAAGTCCAAGTTGGAACTTGGTGGTATCCCTCTTTGGACTGTCATTTGTCTCCTCTCAGTGAGTAGACATGTGTGTTGTGTCTCCCCGGAAGTCTTATCACACATCTGTAAACACATTTCAATGGCATCTGGAGGCCAAATCAGAGTGCCTAAAGAACTTTAGAATTCTTCTTAGAAAAAAAAAAAATTACTCCTGTGAAGGGAGCAGAGTAAATGTTAAAAGCTACAATTTTCCCTCTGAACTATAGACTGCAATTTTTTGTTTCCTTTCATCGTTATCAAACTACAGTGATGAGTAGAAATTATATCCATGTGTGGATAGCACTTTAGTGTATAAAAGCAAGGACTGGCTGGATTTATTTAAAACACCTCACATCTCTCATGTGTTCCCCATAGCCTCTCTTCACAACTTCTCATAACTCATGGTCCATCCCTCCTCGAATTGTCTCTGTATGTTTTCTCTTCTTCCCTCACATTCTTTCCTTGCACCCTCTCCTCACAGGCTGCCTTCACATCTTCTCTCAGCCTCTCCTCACACCCCTTTCTCATCATCTCTTCTTGGCCTTACCTCTCATCTTCCCCCTCTATCTTTTCCTGATCCCCTTCTCACATTGTGTCTTCCTTAAGGTCACCACTGTTGGTATGAAACACCATGACCAAAAGCAACTTGGAGAGGTTTACATTGCCACATTACAGCCCATCAATGAAGAAGTCAGGGAAGGAATTCAAATATGGTGGGAACCTAGATGCAAGAGCTGATGCAGAGGCCATGGAAGAATGCTCCTTATTGGCTTGGTCCCTATGGCTTGCTTGTCCTACTTTCTTATAGAACCCAGGACCATCAGCCTAAGGAAGGCATCACCCACAGTGGGCTGGTCAGCCTAAGGAAGGCATCATTCACAATGGGCTGGGCCCTTTCCCATCTATCACTAATTAAGAAATGCCCTACACACTTGTCTACCACTCAGCCTTAAGGAGGCATTTTCTTTTTGTTAAATTTATTTATTTATTCACTTTACACCCCAATATCAGCCCCCTTCCTCCAAGTACCCCCCTCATGCAGACCCCCTCCCATTCCTCCTTTCCCATCCCCTTTGAGAAAAGGAAACTCCCCTCCCCCTTTCTCCTTTGAGAAGAGGAAGCCCCCTCCTACTGCACATCAAGTTGCTGATGGACTAGGCTCATCCTCTCTTACTGAGGCCAGACAAGGCTGGCCATTTAGGGAAATAGGATTCACAGGCAGGCTGGCAAGAGATTCAGGAACAGCCCCCTGCCTGCTGTTGGGCAACCTGCATGATGACCAAGATACTCATCTGCTACATATGTGTAGGGTCCTAGGACCAGCACTTGTATGCTCTATGGTTGGTGGTTCAGTCTGTGGGAGCCCCCAAGGGTTCAGGTTAGTTGACCTGTTGGTCTTCCTGTGGAATCCCTGTCCTCTTTGGATTCCTCAATCCTTCCCCCAACTCCTCCACAAGACTCTCTGAGCACCATCCAGTACTTGGTTGTAGGTTTCTGCATCTCTTTCCATTGGCTGCTGGGCGGAGCTTCTTAAGAGGACAGTTGTGCTAGGTCCCTGTCTGCAACTGTACAGAGTATCATTAATAGTGTCAGGGATGGTTCTTGCCCATGGGATAAGTCTTAATTTGTGACAGTTATTGATTGGCCACTCCCTCTCAACTCTATCTTGGCTTGTGCACGTTGTATAGGCAGGACAATGGGGTCGAAAGTTTTGTGGATGGGTTGCTGCCTCCCCTGGGAATCCCTGGCTACAGGAATAGCCACTTCTGGATCCACATCCCCCACTGCTAGGAGTCTCAGACCCCACAGATCCCTGGGCCTCCCCCATCCCAGCTCTCTGGCACATCCTAGATATTACCCATCCCCAACTGCTGATTTCTCTTCTCTTTCCCCTACACTTCCTACACCTGATCCCACCTACCTCCACCCCACTTCCCTCCTCCTCCCCTTCCCTTCTCCTCAGTTCCCTCCCTCTCTCCACCTCTGATACCTACTCTATTTCCCCTTCTGAGATTCAGCCATTAGAGGCATTTTCTTAATTGAGATCCTACCCTTTCAGATGACTATAGCCTGTGTCAGTTGACATAAAAAAAATCCAGGACAATTGATCCCTTGTCAACTTGACATACAAACTTATCACCCCTACGATGAAAACGTTCCTTTCTCATTCATCTCAAGATCTCATGTTATAAACATAAATATCTTTAAAAATCCCATAATGTTTACAAGTTCAAATCTTAAGAATTGAGTCCCTTTAAAATATCCAGTCTCTGTAGAAATCCAAATTTTCTTTGGGGTTCTAGAAAAATCAATATTAAGTACTTCCTTACTTCAAGAAGGAAGAACCAGGGCACATTCACAATCAGATCAAAGCAAAACCAACACCAATGATGTAAATAACAAAATATCCAATATCTGGGGTTGACTTACAATCTTCTCGACTGTTCCAAGACAGACTCCACGCCGCAGTTGTTGCTGTTCTTGGTGCCTGTCTCGTGATACTGGCATCTCCAAAACACTGACCTGCGCTTTCACCCATAGCCTCTCCTAGCTACTCCATGGTGCTTCAGTTTCTCTGTGTGACTCCTTCAATCCCCAGCCTCCAACTGCTACGAAGGCTGCATCTTTACCCCTTTACCAAAGGCCTCTTCTGGCCTGGGCTGAGTGAAGCCTCAGCTGTTCTCCAAGACCACTTCGTGCTTTCAAAACCCAAAGCCAGTACCACCTGGGTGACTCTTCCGCTAACGAGATCAGCTGTCAGCTTGAGCTACCTCTGGGACACAGCTGCTCTGTGCTGATTCTCAGGAAATACTTTCCAGACTCCACCTCAATGATGCTGGTCTCAATCACCACGAATTTCTAAGCTCCAGCTGACCAGCATCAATTGTCTCAGTAAATCAAAGGTTGTACTTTAGTGGTTCTGGCCTCTTGTTAATCTCAGTTGATTCTTCAGCTCCAGTTGACCAGAAACTATAGGTTCTTCACACAAAATGGCTTAGTAGAGCACTGGCTTTCCTCTGCAAGCTCACAAGTCAGGCCTCCATCTTCTATACTGCTCTCAACATTCTTATCAAAGCTCCAACAAAACACCTCACTGAGCTCTCAACATTCAATGGCTCTTCTAGCCCGAACTACCAAAGTCCTTCCACAGTCTTCCAAAAAACCTGGTCA
The DNA here is from genome assembly GCF_900095145.1 of Mus pahari. Classification (NCBI taxonomy): domain Eukaryota; kingdom Metazoa; phylum Chordata; class Mammalia; order Rodentia; family Muridae; genus Mus; species Mus pahari. Next base: position 28,751,296 of record NC_034596.1, read on the forward strand.
GGTCTATCAGCAATACCTCACTATCCTGGTACCTACTTCTGTACTAGTTAAGGTTAGTACTGCTAATGATGACATACCATGACCAAAAGCAACTTGGATTATCTGGCTTACATTTGAATGCCATAGTTCATCACTGAAGGAAGTTAGGATAGGAAATCAAGCAGGGCTGAAACCTGGAGGCAAAAACTGATGCAGAGTCCATGAAGAGGTTGCTGCTGCAGGCTTGCCTACAACTGGCTCTTACAGACATTTTCGGAGTTGGGGCTTCCTCTTCTCAGATTACCGTATCAAGTGTCAAGTTGACATAAAAACTGCTGGGAGTCTCCTCATATTCTGTTCTAAGAACTCTACTCAAATTCTGGAATTTTATGATGAGATCTCCTAAAATCTTTAACCAACTTCCAGGAACACTGTCTCTCATGGGAGTTTTCAAGGAGTTCTAAATCACATCTCACACGATATCATACTTCCATAGCTATCATCAGGACCAGCAGTCATCAGGCTAAGTAAGCTGTAGCCCGAATTCTTTGTACCTGTTACTTGAAGTTCTAGTTCTGTGGCTACCATGCTGAACCTTATGGCTTCAGAATTTTCTTGTCTTACACATGGGCCTTGGACCATAATCGCCTTGGTTCATATTCCTGCCTAGACACCAGTTTCTATTCCTCACATCCATAATATTGTACTTTTTAGGTTCTATATATAAGAAAGATGGTGAAGTCTTTTACTTCCATGCCTGGTCGTGTGTGTGTGTGTGTGTTCATTTATAAACTTGATTATGATTGTTTTATGAAAAGAATATCTTTAAGCCATGGAAACTAAGGGTCTGCTATGCTAACACCACAACATAGTACCTGCATTGCATCTGTGGACAAAAAAACAGACAGACTGGAGAACTAGGAAAACCAGAAGCCTTTGTGAAGGGTGACTATGGGGTTTCATTCCTGGTTAAAGAACATACTGTAGTTCCAATGTTCCTGTTGGGGGAGGTGGTAACAGTAACTCCAGTCTTCCAGCTCATTTGAGAATCATCTTAAAGTTTCCTAGAATTTAAAAATGAATAATTTATTGCATTAAAAATTAATTAACTTATCTGGTAGAATTCAAAGAATCATTTGGTTTTGTTCAAACTTAAACCTAGGTCAGCATTCAATTTGCCAGTTTACATAAGTCAGAATAAATCAGAGACGTGTGTACAGAGGAGACACCCGTTGACAGAGATGAGATAAATAGTCTGTAGTTCTCCCACACACTTTAAAACCTCCACATCTAGTGATGACAGTTTCTATAGCCCAGATGTGACATGAGAGCCTCAGTCTGTGAGAGCCTCAGCCTGTGCAAGCCTCAGGCTGCACTGGCTTATTTATCTCAGCCAGTGAGCATCATGTCCAGGGTAGAATCAAGGCTTGAGGACTTTTTGTGTATGTGGCCACTATCTACAGTCGGCTCAATTCAATGAAAGAGATCTAGCCATAACTGGATGCTGCGTCAGGCTCACAGCCATTTTCAGTGTCTGTGATATGGCTGCACACCTCTCCTAATGTCTAAAGGTGTGCACGGTGGCAAATAACTTTCTGTGAGCCAAAGCTATAGAGTGACTCATCTGGGAATTCAGAATATCGCATACCCACCCAGAGTCATCTTCTCAGCATGGCATTAGGTTTAACAATGTTTAGACATGTTGGCCATGTTGCTTTAGAGGATAGACCATCTTCACAGAGACAAAAAAGAAGGAGCTTAATGTCCAGTTCCCACGTCAGCAGAGTTCATTCTGTAGCTTTCCATTTTCATGGAAATACAGTCTCTCCTATAAGTATAGAGATCAAATGGATATTTTGGAAATAGGAATCCTTATACTATTAGAGGCATGTCCTGCTTTGGGGTCACCAACCCTCTGAGAAACTGACTGCACCGACAGCAAGCACTTACCTTGAGTACTAGGATGGAGAAGGGATTGTTTTATGTGCTTATCTAGCACAACGGAAGGCAGAACAAGCAGAGTGAGGGGTAGAAAACTCCCCCATCCCAGTTTTTAGGAACATGTAGCTTCAATTACACTGTAGTGTGAGTTTTTGTTTCTTTGTGAGATACCTAGTAACTCCTACTTCTAGCTGGATATACCAACTGCTAAAACAGGATGCCAGATAATCTCTCGGCAGGGACTATATGTAACTCTTGTAGAGACGTCTGGAGACATCCCTTCTCAGGCAAGGCAAGGATACCCTCCTCAACTGAAACACAGGAAGCCAGGTGGCACTGCCCAGTTAAGGAAACCAGTAAATTCCTGTTTCTGGAGAAGAAATTCCAGTCCTCGTCTGACTGCCGTGGTTTGACGTCAAATGCTCAAGTACCGTGTGCGACTTCCACAGTTGCTCTGTGGAGTGGGAATGTTGAAGGGCCCTTCGTCTCTCTCTCTCTCTCTCTCTCTCTCTCTCTCTCTCTCTCTCTCTCAGGAGTTTTCAGAGAGTTCTAAATCACATGTCACACCATATCACACTTCCATAGCTGGGTCCAGAGTGCTGTCATCAGGCCCAACAGCCATTAGGATAAATGAGCTGGAGTCTTGCACCTGCTACTTGAAGTTCTAGTTCAGCTCACCTTTACAGGGTTATCCTTGAAAAAGAGTTTCCAAACTCGATCATTGTATCCTTGACCTAAGAGACAGAGAAGATGGCATAATTGTTCGTACTTTGGTGAGCTGAGGTGGCTGCGAGGGAAGGGGAAAGACTGACGTCAATCAACCTAAGGTGGTATGCAGTCATCTGGTTTGCTAATGCTTCTGATAAGCTCAGCACAGTTTTTAAAGACAAGTTTTTACTATGTAGCCCAGACTGGTCTTGAACTGGCAATCCTCATGTTCTGAGCCCCTCTTGAGTTTGGGAATTACAGGTGTTATACCTCTCTTTGACTGCTTTAAGCTCAACTTTATAGTGGGCATTAAGACACTGATACTGGATGACGTTAAAAAAAAAAAAACAATTGCAGGGTTGTTCTAGACTGTAGAATTCATTTATAGGTTTCAAGACAACCTGGAAATTAGAGTGCGTTGGGAGATTTATAAAAAAATAAATGTGCCAATTTTAAAAAGAAAGAAAATAAGACAGTGACTTTTCTTACGGTGACAAATAATGTCAAGGACCTTCTCAGTTGGTTGTAAAAACTAATGGGGCTGCATTTTCACACAGAATTCAATTAATTTTCTTGTGTCTGAGAGCCCTAGAACAGCACTTCGTCTTGATGTCTGGATAAAATCACTACCAGTGTCCCAGATCTACACCTCAGTGCCATGAGCTTCAGGTGAGCATCCCGTGGATGGCAAGGGGCTTTGCTGCCACTCCAACCTTTCTAAGGGCACGGGGAGTGAATGGTGCCCGTATGGCTCATCAGCGTTAGCACAGAATGAATTAAAGCCCCCGGGAGGATGTGCAGAGAGGACCATTCATCATCATGTGCCTGAAGGCTGCCCAGGAGCTCTAGCTTTTTCCCTACCAACTCTGGCACGATTCTCCCCTCTCCTTCCTATCTGTGTCTCCCTCTGCATCAGCCTATGACTTCCAACGTTCATAGGAAAGTGAATTTGCCGCTGTCCCTAGGGTCATGTGCTTATTGAATGGCATGATGACAAATTCACTCATGTTCCTTCCAGGTCTGTGATCTTCCAAATGACAGACTTGCTCTGCTTTCTTTGAAGCGGTCCCGACAGCTTCTTCCTCTCCTGACTCCCCCACCCCCTTTTAATTGAGAAGAAGCTCAGGCTTTCACTTCTAGAAGGCCAATGTCTTTTGTGCTGCAAGAGGTTGCTAGGGGCAATTAAAGCATTAAGGTCAATCTATCCTCACCTCTCAACACTGTGTGAAGCTGATCCCCTGGTATTAGACACCAGGACATGAGATATCCCTTGGTCCTTGAGCTCTAGAATATGCAGGCAGGACTATGATGGACAGATGGTCAGAAGTTCAGTTTGCTGTTCTTCCCATGTTCTGGTGGCTATAAGCCAGGAGTGGTGATTTCAGCTCAAATTCCTACAGGCTGGGAAATCTGTGATCAATACACATCGGCGGGTGTGATAATGCTCAGCTAGGTTCTTCACATGCTTTTCATGGAAAGGGAACCACAGTACAGTTGGTCTAAGGGAAAAATAGGAACAGTTTGGGGTTTTGAAAGCAATGCTGCATTCCTACATTCCTTACTGCGGCCAGACTCAGAACTATTAGTTGCTAGATATAGTTCTGGAACCGCACACCGCCACACAGAGCTTCTTATCAAGAACAGCTCTCCAATGTGAACAAGGAAGGACACTAAGTGAACGTGAGGGGAGAGCTGTGGTGCTTTGAATAATAACAACTCCCAAAGACCCCCAGGGCATGGCACTGATTGGAGGTGAGGCCTTGTTGTAGCAGGTATAGTTTTGGTGGAGGAAGCATGTCACTGGCGGGCAGGCTTGAAGTCTTATAAGCTCAAGCTGGGTTTAGTGGCTCACTGTCTTCTCCTGCTGCTTGCCAGTCCAGATGTAGAACCCTTAGCGACTTCTCCAGTACCATGTCTGCTTGAATACTTCCATGCTTCCTGCCACGACAATGATGGGCAAGACCCCTGAAACTGTAAAATAAGCTCCAATTAAATGTTTTCCTTCATAAGAGCTGTGGGGCCATGGTGTCTCTTCACAGGAAGGAAACCCCAAGACCAGGGCTGACTATCACCAAGCATCCCCTGACTTATAAGCATACCCTTTTTCTGAGGGAAGCAGGAATGCATTTGGTTCTGTTGAGTTAGAAGAGTAACTTGCAGGAAGGGAAAATCATCAAGTAGATTAATTCCGGAATGTAATGAAAGCACAGATCCCTAAATGAGATACTCCACGTTTTCTACATGAAATTCCAGTTTGAAAGGTTATATAATCTCTTTCTAAGTAGACCTGGATATACTATTGTGACAGCAAAAAAGAAAAAAAAAGAACACAAACGGATGTAAGTAAACCCTGCTCTAGAACTCAGCTGAAATTCCTTAGGTTGACACGAATCGGAACAAATGATGCACATTTCTTCTTGGATACAACACTTTAGGGATAAGGTTTGTGTTTGGGAAGTGTATAAGGTATACTCACGTCTTTGTAGAAGTTATATTTCAGTCGGGAGGACAAATAAGTAATTTCTGTTGGTGTGATCTACTCCACTTGGGATTATGGGAGGTAAACCTGTGGGAGCAGAGAGGGGTTATCTGATTATTTGTCATAATGAGAGATAACAGCAAGGAGGAAGAATAATTCTGGAAATGAACCAATGGATGAGTGTGTGAGTAGATGGATAAACAGATGGATTGATGGACAGATGGATGGGTGTGTGGGTGGTTAGATAAATGAATGGATTACTGAACACCTGAATAGTGGAATGGGATGAAAGAATGAATATGGTAATGGATGAATGGATGGATATATGGGATAGACACAATGCACAGGTGGATGAATGGATAAGCATGAATGGATGATGGATAGATGGACATATCACATGGATTGATATGTGAGTAGATAGAGAGATTGATGTATCAATGCATAGATAGACACTCAAAAGATATGGGCAGATTGGTGGGTGAATGAGTATAAGGTGCATAAGTGAGTGAGTGAATGAATGAATGATAGACACATTTTAGGAAATATCTGGGTCATTATAAGAATATATTATAGTGAATGAACTATAAAATTACCCTTTTAAGCTGAAAGAAAATTACTTTTTATGATAAATTTATAAAGGGATAGGAAGATGACTTTTTAGAAAAGATTTTCTTTCTATTTAGAATACTTGACTTTTTGGCATCAAGGACACATGATTAGAAAGCAATTTCTCTCTCAATTTCTCTCTCAATTTCTCTCTCTCTCTTTCTTTCTCTCTCTCTCTCTCTCTCTCTCTCTCTCTCTCTCTCTCTCTCCTCTCTCCTCTCTCCTCTCTCTTTCTATTTTTATAAAAGATGAAAGGAATTTTAAAGAAGACTCTGTTTAGGCTTATAGATCAGATCCTGACTTGCCAGGACAGAGGAGGCGTGGGGATGTATGAAGTCAGTGGTCTCCCCTCAATCAACCCACTTCTACTCTAGGCAGGCACTGCTTGCATGGAAACAGGAAATTCACACACCCACCTTACCTGCCTGGGAAGTGTCACGCATCATGGCAGCAAGGATTTTATTGCAATGATTTTATTCTCAGATAAATGTGGGGCCAGGCCCAAATATTTTGTTTTTAGTAATGGTTGTTTGCAATTTCTTGTATTTCCTGTAGCTCCCACAGTCCTTCCATAACAGCATTTTGAAAGTAAGTTTTCTAAAGGTAAGAAGGCACGACAGAAGGAAGTGGAGGAAAATGCTTGTCCCCAGCAGGCTGCACCCTGCTCTAAGTGGTTCCCATTGTGGGAAACAGGAGCTTTCAGGCTGGGTGTTGCCCTGGCTGACTTTGCCCTCAGCGTTTGGCTTAATTTTGAGGGCAGACTTAAAAGCAGGGTGGCTCTGCTTCTGGGTTTTCAGGTCAGTACCACTGCTGGTCCACTACCGCCCACCAGACACTGACTGGCAAATAACTTACCCCTAATAATAAAAGCTACCATTTTATAAATTTACCAGAGTCAACTGGCATGGCATTAGCCCATGGATATGTTAAAACCCCATCGGAAACAAGACTGGAGAACTTATCAAACTCAGCAGACCGAGGAAGGGTGCAAGCTCATCTGTGCCTCCTGTGGAAGAGGACACAGTTATTAGAACACTGGGATGGGGCTGGCACCCACAGAACTGTCAATGTGTGTCTTTCAAGGAACCCACTGGCAGATGTCTGCCTCTATGGCCTCCACAATCCCACACCTCATTTTTATAACTTGACTTAGCTACAAATCTCCTTAACTCTGAGTCTACTTGGTCTTACGATTTAGCTCTTTAACCACTGTGGCTCTCTAGTAAGATCCAATAGGACTCTTTTAACCCTACTGGAGCTTCCTTAACCACACTTTAGCGCCCCCCCTCTTCCTCTCTCTCTCTCTCTCTCTCTGTCTCTCTCTCTCTCTCTCTCTCTCCCTTTGTCTCTCATACACAGACATACACACAGAATAATAATAATAATAATTTATTATTATTATTATTATTATTATTAATGTATTGTGATATATGTGATTTGAGACTTAATATAATCATGATCAGAGAAGGAAAAAAAATCTGTATTTGCCAACAGCTCCATATTAAGGACTCTAGGACTACTCTGCAAGACTGACATGAATCTATTGTTACTATATAAATTGTTACATTATGGAACGACGCACACATATCTATCCATGTGTTTGTCATGGTGATCTCACCACAGTGTCATAAGAAGAATACAGGTGAAGGCTGGGAGTGTCCAAGGAGGAGAAGAGATGAACTTCCCGGTGAGAAATGTTGGTGGCTTCCTGGGAATCCCTGGCATGGAAGGCTACCATGACTGCAGGAAGCCTGGTTACTATGGAGTTCACATAGCTGTGACCTGTAAAATGAATTATTTTAATATAAATGTAATCAGTAAATTAATCCAACAGCTGTATTTCTTTACCTTTGTGAGCCTCCAATAACTACATAGATAAACTAAGATTTTTTTTTGCAAGCTGTACCCCATACCTAGGCAGTTAAATGATCTACCTTAACTTGCTGTGGTCATCTGGCTACTTCCTATCTCCACCCCATAATACTTGCAGTTTAATATTACTTTAGCTCTCTGTTTCAGATGTTTCTTCCCATGGTGTCTTCTCAGGCCCTCTTCTCATGACTCCAATTCCAACTTTCTCTCCTCCTCTTCTCCTCCCTCCTCCTCTTCCTCCTCCCCTCTGGCTGGTGAAAGTCCTGCTCTACTCTCTTTTCTGCCCGGCCACTTTGTGATCAGCATTTATTGACAAGGCAGAGAATAAATGATAAGAATTGATTATACTAACGTGATACAGGAGATTCTTTATCTAAGCATTACAATGCCTTGCCTGAATTAAAACAAGATATAAGGGTGGAGAAATCAGCATTGGAACAACAGAAGAATAACCTTTACACAGTCTACAAAAACATTAAGTCTGCAGTGACCGCTGTCAGTCAATTGGCAGGTGGGCTCTGCAGGGTTTTGTGGCTGTGGCTGTGAACGTGGCATTCCCAGGCCAATGGGTGTGGATGAGTGACATGGTGGTGCTGAGATGAAATCAGCACTGAAAACGAGACAGACCACTGTGTGAGGTGCTTCTATAGGATGTTAGAACAGAAGAGTTAATGTCACGTGGGGATTGGCCAAAGCCAGAAGGGACCCTGGGGAGATTTTACATCTGCAAATTGTAATCTGATGATAATACGCACGAGAGTTTGGGGAGAACAGGTGACCTGTGGAAGGTCCCCAATGAATATACCAAACATTTTATAGACTTGGGCGATATGAGATTGACAGACAAAGGGTATAGTCATCTGTAGCTTGCAAATACAACATTTTTTTCTCTTTCTTTTTTATTGGATATTTTCTTTATTTACACTTCAAATGTTTTATGTTTTTCAGGTCTCCTCTTCAGAAACCCTCATCCCATCCCTTCTTCCCACTGAGTCTATGAGGGTGTTCCCCCACCCACCCACTTATCCCCATCTTCCTGCCCTGGCATTCCCCTACACTGGGGCATCGAGCAACCTCAGGCCCAAGGGCAGATCCTTACACTGATGTCCTTGAAGGAACACTGGCAAGGGAAATGAAAGGACCCAGGCCTCTCTGGGCACCAGGTAGATATTAAGCCTTGTTAAAAGTCCATCTTAGCATCAGGAAATTCTTCGTGTTTAAATGGCTCACAGTGTGTGTCTCTAAAGGCAGAGAAGTTGTAGTGCATGCCAGGACCTTATATGGCTGGAATTGGAACACACATGGGTAGCCATTGCTCTAGAGAAGCTTGGAGACTCCGTTTAAATGAGAGCCTTTTACCTCCGCAGTGCGCATCCCAACATGGACTTGGCATAGGGAATTCTGGGGAGAAGGTCTGAGTTAAATACAGAAGTTTCTAGTAGCTCTAGAGCCTAGAATGAAAATGGCCCAAAAATGGGATTGGATATGTTGACTTGAGCTGATAGGACATGGGGACACAAATGTTCTGCTTGGGCCTGATGACGCCAGGACGCAATGATATCACGGCGTGTCATCAAGCATATATGCATATACCTAGCAGCAGAGAATAAGGGGTGGACAGAACCTCCTCTCTCCAATAGCTTTTCTCAGTATTTTCGCCACTGAGAGATGTTTTCTAGCTGAATGCCAGGTTTCGTTTGATTGGCTGTTTTGTTTGAGTGATTGCATTCATTTTTTTTTTTTCTTTCACTCCATGTAATGAGAAACCAGTATACGGATAAAGTTCCACGCCTATAAATATCCAAATAGTATGTTCTCCTCTCCTTTGCAGGATGGGATTTTTTTTTTTTGCATGTTTGCATATTTGGATTCCTAGAGAAAGGACCAATGGGAGTTAGGAAATGAATTTCTGAAGTGTGAGGTAGGGTCTAAGGATGTCGTGCTCAGACATTCTGGGAGGAGAGGGCAAAGGAAGTTAGCTGAAAGAGTGAGGATGATCTGAATAGGTGGCAAGAGGCCAGAGCAGGTACCTGTTTCCACGGCAACAGATTCGACAGTATATAGGAGGGCTGTAGGGAGAGAGGCCATTAGGACCAGATGGGACTAAAAGGCAGTGGGCATCTTCTGGAGAAGGGTCCACAACACAACTCAGCCTTATGCATGGACTTGGAGAGACCCCAATGTGCTTTTAGCCACAGCGTGGGTGAACTTTTCCTGCCAATCTGAATCACAATCCTGTGGAGAGCCCGGAAGCAACAAGGGGAGCTGTTGGAATTTAGCCAAGGCTCTGCCAATGTGCTTTGCGGGGGCTTTAGGGAGTCAGGGGAAGAGAGGTGTGTGCTAGCTTCCTTTTGAGGGCGACCCAGGATAGTGATTTATGTTTTCATCAGTGACTACCTGAGCAGAGCACTTGCATATATCCAGGCCAATGTTCTGGGGGGACACATCAGGTTTCTGTTTTCTCATGTTTACCTGTAATACGGTACCTGGATTTGGGAAGAATACTTTCCAAAATGCAGATAGTTTACAGACAAAAACTATAACATCATCCACATGCTGGTAACTGGTTATCAAAAGAGATATGCATATGGGTTGGGTCCTAATCACATCTATCATTATTTCTCTTTTTTAGATGAGTGAGTGAATCGATAACAATAAGCTTTAAGTCTGGAAGGGATTAAGTCTTATTTGAAAAATACCTTCTATGTGAACATATCTTAAACAAGTGTGATGTTTTAGGCAGTATAAGAATGTCTGATTCATATTTTCTGATTTATTCCTAAGTATTATTTTATTTGTCTGTTAAACACATGGCCTTCATTAGTTTAAAATTGCACATAACCCACTGATGAAATGCAAATGTGTTGAATATGTTTGTTCATACTTGTTTTATAGAGCTTTGTTTGTGTGCTGGGGGGGGGGGTCTTCCCACAGGCCTGCCACTAGCCTCAAGTATAGAGCTCAACTCCTTTGACTGGAAAAGCATTTAGGCAGAAACAGTGTTTCTCTGCTTAGCAAGAACCTTCCCTGTACACTGTAGATGGAATGGCTGGTAACAATGTATTTTCCCTAGTACTTGCTTCAACAGGTGGGTGTGTTTCCAGGGTAATAGACACTGCAACTAGTTTCTCGATTACTGCCTTAAAAAGCATCATACAGACCCAGTGGATAATGAGAGAACGGCTAGCTTGTGGCTGAATGAGAAGACGGGCACATTCCTGCGGCAGCTGTGTACTAGGCTTCTCCAGGTCGCTCTCGGATGGGCTTCACATTGTTCTGCTCATGTGATTTTGGAGGACTCTGTCCCAAAGGATGTGGCTGTCAGTACCCAAGTACAGTTCCTACTTGAAGGAGAACTTATTCTGAAGTCACATTTGAGTGACCATAGCTTGGGAATAGATTCAGATTACTCCAAACACCTTGTTTTCGAAGTTGTAAATTTCATGACGTTTTATAGTCACAGAAGAAGAAAACCATAAACATTCCTTTTAAAAACATTGGATAAAATGTCAGGTAAGCAGGTTACCAAAAATAAATAAATAAATAAATAAATAAATAAAAAAATAGAGGAATCCCTGCTATAGGTTTCACCTGCTATCTGATGACATTCTTAGCCTTCGTGTGAAAGCTTGGAAGGAAGCTAGGGGACAGGATTCAATTGCTCCAGGAAGAGAGAATGATGACCGAGATCCAAGAGTCATTAATGCAGATTATAATAAGATATAACACATGTTAACATTTTTAACATGACAAAGCATTAATTATGTTTTCTATGCATTAATAGATTCTATTTATGTGAGGAAAATACAGAAATGTGGCTATAAAAAAATAAAAATAAAAGAGAACCTGGAGAGAGAAGGTGGGATAGTGTGTTCATCAATGACTAGCCTTGGGAGTGAGAAATGAAGGAATTACCACTGCCCTCCCCATCTCAGCCTGGGGACTGTTTGTTAGTGATTCCATTTGTAGAAAGAAGGATCCTGGATCCACAGACACACCTGGTCTCAAAAGTCAAGGAACATTCAGGCTGATATTATTTGTACAGATGCCCTCTACATTTGATAGTTTCATGTAGGACAGAAACTATGTGATCCAGAGAACATCAAATGCCCACTGCAGCTCAGCCACACAGCACAGGGTAACATCTGTGGGCTCCTTTGTGACCTAGAGGCAGCCCAGAGCTGTCAATGCTCTGAATCATGAGAAAGTGTCAACTTGTGTACCACTAGCCTTGGGAAAGGCCAAATGTAACCTCTGAAGTGTGGCTTACATTGGATGCACAATGCTTTTGCACCATGGAAATGGGGACTGTGTGTAAGCCTGTAGAGCTATACTTTATATGAATTATGCATAGGTATAAATGACAAAAAACAACAAATAAGAAAATCCATGGAAACATGTTTTGAGTTCCTATTGGAGAAGAACATTTAGAGCATTCTTAATACGAATTTTTTTTTCCATTATGACTCTCTTATTTGCTTACTGGTCTGAATTATCCACAATGGGTCGTTGACAACTCCAAGATGAACTTCATGGCAAGTCACCTCCTTTTCAGTGTCTACATCTCCCTTGGTAGCTCAGTTCCCTCACACTCAGTCCTGCACTGTCATTGGATCTAGCTTATTATACATCCCACACTGTCAGCCCTCACAAGTGCATGGGCATTTAAAAGGCTGTGCCATTCTTTCCCCCAGTCTTGCCTAGCTTCCCATTCCTGACCTCCCCCCCCAATTCCCCTCCGTACCCTTCTCCTACTCACTCCCACCCCACCTAGTACTTCAGATGTCTATTTTATTTCCCCTTTGGAGGGAGATTCAGTGTGGAGTCATGTCTGGGTTCGGGAAGTCTTCTGGGAATCTGTGGGGGTGACCCTAGCTGAGACCTCTACCAGCAGGAGATATGGAGTCTAAAGAGCTCCCTTGCTATAGCTAGGTGGAACGTCCAGTGGAAGAAGGGTGCCATCAATCCACCCACAAAACCTTCAACCAGAAATGTGTCCTGTCTACAAGAAGTGCAGGAATAAAGATGGAGCAGAGATCAAAAGAATGGCCAACCAATGACTGGCCCGACTTGAGATCCACCTCATTAGAGATAGCCAACCTCTGACACTATTAATAATACTCTATTATGCTTACAGGCAAGAGCCTAGCATAACTATTCTTTGAGAGGTTACAGCCATGGAAACAGATGCAGAGACCCACAGCCAAACAATAGGCAGAGCTCGGGGAGTCTTGAGGAAGAGTCAGGGGAAGGATGGAAGGAGGTAGAGGGACACCACAAGAAGACCTAAAGAGTAAACTAACCTGAGACTGAACCACCAACCAAAGAACATGCGTGATCTGGACCTAGGCCCCCTACACATATGTAACAGATGTACAGCTTATTCTTCATGTGGGTCCCTATGATGGTTTGTATATGCTTGGCCCAGAGAGTGGGACTATTAGGAGGTGTGGCCTTGTTGTTGTAGGTGTGTCACTGTGGGCATATGCTTAAGACCCTCATCCTAGCTGCCTAGAAGTCAGTATTCTGCTAGCAGCCTTCAGATAAGAATGTAGAACTAAGGTCCTCCTGCAACATGCCTGTCTGGATGCTGCCATGTCCCTGCCATGGCAATAATAAACTGGATCTCTGAACATGTAAGCCAGCCCCAATTAAATGTTGTCCTTATAAGAGTTGCCTTGGTCATGGTATCTGTTCAAAGCAGTAAAACCCTAACTAAGACAGTCCCCTAACATTAGAGCAGGGTCTGTTTATGACTCTGCTGCCTGCCTTTGGCTACCTTTGCCAGGCTGCCTTGTCTGGCCTCAGTGGGAGAGGATGCACTTAGTCTTGCTGCAACTTGATATACTGGGGAGGGTTGGTACTCATGGGGGGCTTTCCCTTCTCTGAGGAAGAGAAGATGGGAAGTGGGGGACAAGATGTGAGGGTGGGACTGGGAGGAGAGGAGAGAGGGGCTTGCGATCAGGCTGTAAAGTGAATAAGTAAATTAACGAATGAGACAAAAAAAGCAAAAGGCTGTCCCCACTGACCAACAACTCCTATATTTCCTTTTAAGCTGAGTCTCCCTTCTAAGAATTAATATCTCACAATCCTTCACTTTCCAAACTGTGAAACCTCATCCTTCACTTCCCCCATAGCCATGTTCCTTCCCTACCGACTTAGGACCAACAGCAGCAGTGAGGGGCTACTAACGGCACCATTGCTCAGCTCTCTTCTGTTCTGCACTCTCTGCACTAGGTCTGCAGTCTGATTGAGACTGTTAGTGTGTTAGATAGGGATTCCAGATAGGGATGGAGTCTTACTGATTTTGTTCATGGATTGCCTAAATCTGTTGTGGGGCCTTGATATTCAACTGTCAAGAATGCAGTGACAAGCCACTTTGATGTGCCCCTATGTTCCCAGTATTCCCTGGAGCCGCCCTATATCTGCCTGTTTGCAGAAGTTGGGGACACGTGCTGCCATTTTACTCAGGTATGGGCCAGTTATTGGTCTTATTTGGCTCATGATAAGTAGGTATAAAAGGATCCTTAGAAATTTAATAAAAGTCCATGGTTACTCTATGACTAAGATATCTTATGTCACCTTGGTGGTCCTAAATCCAAATATTTTTTATTTTTATTTTTATTTTTTTTTTTAGCTAGAGGAGAGATTAAAAGATTTATCTGCAGGCTATATCTCTCCTACAGTGTTGCCTGCATAAAAGCCCAGGCAAGCTCCTCTTTCTCACTTGGGTCATTGATGAAGGTCCCTCTTCTTAGGTCTGTGCCATCAAGAAGCTGGTTTTACAACCCACCCACAAGACTTTCAACCCAAAATGTGTCCTATCTACAAGTTAGTTCCGCAGGCACAGGGGATGGAACAGAGACTGAGGGAATGGCCAACCAATAACCATCCCAACTTGAGACCTATCCCATGGGCAAGTATGAACCCGTAATACCATTAATGAGACTCTGTTATGCTTGCAGACAGGAGCATGTTGTCCTCTGAGAGGCTCCACTGAGCAGCTGACTTAGATAGATATAGGCACCCACAACCAAATAGTAGATGGAGCTTGGGGACCCTCATGGAGGAATAGGAAGAAGGATTGCAGGCTCCATAGGAGATAGGAACTCCAAGGAAGGCCAACAGAGTCAACTAACCTAGGGCCTTGGGGCTCTCATAGTATGAACCACCAACCAAAGAACATACATGGACTGGACCTAGGCTTCTCTGCAGATGTGCAACTTGACCTTCATGTGGGTCCTGAACAACTAGAGTGGGGACTGTCTCAAAAGCTGTCGCCTGTCCGTGGGATATGTTATGCTAGCTGGGCTGCCTTGTCTGGGCTCAGTGGGAGAGGAAGTGCCTAGCCTCACAGGTGCTGCCAGGGTGGAGGAGATACCTGGAGGGCCCCCATTGCTCAAAGGAGGAGGGGAGGAGGTATGGGAGAATGATTGTGGGAGGGGTGACTGGGAGGTGGGCAGTGAGCAGGATATAAAGTGAATAAGTAAAAAAAAAAAAATTAATTAAATTTTAAAAAAAGAAACTGGCTTTTGTATTTTGCGTCAGCATTTTGTTCTGTGCTGAATTATTTAACCATACTTTTGAACATTCCCTAAGGATCTACCACTTTCTCTGATGTGCTTTGCAATTAAACTTTTTAAAAAAGACAATCAAAAGTTATTGTGGAGTTGCTAGCACCTTCGAGTACCGCTGATGGGACTGTTAATGGGAAACAGTATAAGCAGGTCCTGAAAAATCCAAAAATAAGAACTTCTGCGAGACCCAGAAACTCCACGACTGCATTTATCATCCCAAAGAATAGAAGACAAGGATTCAGAATTTGTACGATAGATGTCTGAACACGCAGGGTCATAAGAGCATTGCTCATGGTGGTCCAAAGGATGAAACAACCCCCGTATTCAGTACACACATGCATATGCACACAAGTACACGCATGTACATATAAGTATGCATACAGATCCATGGACACATATAAAACAGAATATTTGGCGTTAGGAAAGAAATTCAGACAGAAACTACAGCATAGATGAACCTTGATGATACTGTGTGGAGTGAAATCAGCCAGTTAAGAAGGGATGGTGACTATGTAATTTAGCATAAGATGTCCCTAGAGTGGTGGATTTCATAGACACAGAAAGACGATAGTGGCTTTGGAGGACCGAGGAGGGAGGCATGGGGAGATATCTGAAACAGGAAAGGGTTCTCATTCGGGATAAAAGCATTCTGCCTTTGAGTGGATAAGGGCTATGCAGCACCACTGTGGCTGTGTCCAACACTGCTGCACTGCAAACTGTCCTATGACTTTTTACCCAATTGATGCAAGTCTTCCCGTTCTTCGTCATTCCGTTCCAGGCTTTCTTCCCTACCATCCAGGGCTACATCCCACAGCCAAGGCTATGTGGCTTCTGGTCCAGATTACTTAAAGCAGCTTTGACACAGTCAACCATGCCCTTGTTCCTGGAATACTTCCCAACACAATGGTCCTGGCACCAGACTCTGACTCTCCCACTCTCCCTGCAGTTTTCAGAGCCCTTAGCTGGTCACCCAACTCTTAACTACTGAGGCACCCCTGGCATGGCTGCCACGTCAGGCCAGTTCAGTGTGTTCCTAGGCCTGTGTAATCTGGTGATACAACTTTAGAATCCTAAACGCCACCTGCAGCTGATGCTCTATGTTCTGGGCTCCAGCTGGACTTTGTTCTTGGCCTTAAGGACTGTTCCCTAGATTAGCTTTTGTCATCAATCCTACCTCAATTTCAAAAGAAAATCCCAAAGCATTTCTCAACCCTGCTTCTCATGTTCCTCTGGCTCTGTAACAGCTGCTGATGCTCCAGCATCTCGCCCACCACTGAGTCCCCTCACAGATCTTTCCTACCATCTGGACCACGGCTGGAAACAGCTTCTTTCATCTGCATCTCTACAATGCCTCCTGAGAGGCCTGTGCCATCTTTTCTGTCTGCCATCTCCTCTCACCATTTGCAGCCTGGATAAATGCTCTCGTCCCCAATATCAGACCTGTCCCTGCCCCCTGCCTTCCATTTCCCCTGTGACAGCAACCATCCTGTGGATTGGGAGAGACATGTGGGTCTGTTTCCAGTGCATAGACCTCATATCTTGCCAGTAACCTTTCCCCCTGCTCCTTCCCTCCACCCAGGGTATCTGGCCAGGTAGTGCCTCTGAATGCTCTCACCTGGCCCGGTAGCGTGAAGAGATGGCCAGCCTCGGCAGGCTTCAGGGGGTTTGGCTCCACACTGGTTTTCATGAGATACTGCGTCAAGTGTTTCTTTTATTCTTCTGATCGTCTCTTGTCCTGGATTAAAAGTCGCAAATTCTTTGAAGTTTCTTTCATCAAAGAGAAGGGAAAGGCTCAATATCACCTTTGCTCCGTGCTTTACAATCTATTAGAACACGCAGGTTTTATGTAACAGCTGTGAGACTCAACACGTAGACGTTCAAATGGGAACTAGAAGAGAATTTTTGTGTGTGTGTGTGTGTGTGTGTGTGTGTAAGTGTAACAGAAGTCTTCAACTTTCAGTAGATAAAGGACACACACTCTGGGGCAGCAGATCTATCAGACCCCTCCCCACCACTTTTCTGGTTGTCCTTGAGATGACACAGCAGGTAAAGGTCACTGTAGTGAGAGAACAGATTTGTGTCGGTACAAATTTGAGTGGATTTAAACAAGCAGACGGTCCTCTCCAATGGGGCTTCTGTCATGTGTTATACACAGTATATATAGATAGAGTGTAAGGATCTCCTCTTTTCTGTTTTTAACTACAGGTTTCAAGTTCTTGCCCTGCTTGAGTTTCTGCCCTCACTACCTTCATTGATGGATAGTTAACTGGAAATATAAGATAAAATAAATCCCTCCCTTCTCAATTTGTTTTTGATCATGATGCTTTTATCACAGTAAAACCCCAAGATGAAGGCTATGGACTATGGGAGGCTCTTCAGGATGAGGTCAGTCCTGTGGTTGAGCAACAGCACATCTGTGGAGCTGTGACTGAGCACATCACAGTGGGAGGCTCCCTCCCCCCATACCCTCTCCGCCCTACAGCAGCCAGCACCTCCCTGTGTAACTACCACAAGAGTTCAGAGCATCTAGTTTGAGAGCCTCTCCTAGGCACACTGAGCCATGAACTCAGCCTAGGGTTGGGCTGCACCCAAGAAATGGAATTTATTTCCATTTATGCCAGGACTGCTTTCCAGCACATTCCGTCCCTTCTAAGAAAACTTCTCAGAAGTAGTTCACCTTTGTCTGGAATCTTGTGTGGGCACATTGTGAAGGTGGGTGAGAGAAAGCATTTGAGGGTGTTCACAGGGCATTCCTAGGCCTCTGTATCTTCTTCCTGTCTGTATCTCACGATTCTCAGGACAGACACATGGGTTCATCTCCAGCAGGGGCTGAGGAACTTGAGAGAAGTGGCCCACATGGCAGACCTGCTGCAGGGCTCCCTGGTCTGAACACAGATGCCCACAGCTTAGGTGTTTCTTCAGTAGTATTGTCCCATGCCTGGGCAGGAGATCTGTAATGGAGGGTCACCAAGTCTGTGCTGCTATCCGGTACTCTTGGGTTGTCGGCAGAAGTGGGGACTGAGGCTCAGCTCTGTACTGCCTTAGGAGCAGTCTGAGAACTCCATTAATTTTGGGACATCTACTTTGATAGATCCAGTGAGTAGGAAGCAGAGTTAAAATTTATCCAAAGATTTTATATATATATTATATATATAATATATATAAAAAATATTATATATAAAATATTATATATATAAAATATTATATATATATATATATATATATATATATATATATATATATATATCTCGTGTGGGTGCTAGGAACTGATCCATAGTCCTCTGGAAGATCAGCCAGTGTTCTTAACTGGATGAACCACATAGGACTTAGCCAGTGCTCGTAACCCCTGAGCCCCCTCTAGATCTTAGGTACAGGGATGTTAGGAAGAAAAGTACTGTGGAAGAAAGTCACTTCTGAGAGTGCTGGTCAGGATGACGTGGCTCCAGAGTAGCCATGTGTAAGGACCTATTCTTTTCATGTAAAGGGGCTCTCAGGCTGATTCCTGCTCTTCCTGGCACAAGATCGCTGGATTAGAGATCACAAGGTAAAACCCTACATCACAAGGGATGCAGGGAAGTTAAGATTAAAAAAAAAGAAAGAAAGAAAACTATAAATAAGGTTTACTTTTGTTTTTGAGAACATCTGGAGGCCTGGATGAGCTCTGCCCATTTAGTGCCCTCAGATCTCACGTTCAAAACTTCTTCGGTGGAGCTGGAATCGCCATTTTTGTTTGTTTGTTTGTTTTGTTTTTTCGAGACAGGGTTTCTCTGTGTAGTCCTGGCTGTCCTGGAACTCACTCTGTAGACCAGGCTGGCCTCGAACTCAGATATTCCGCCTGTCTCTGCCTCTGCCTCTGCCTCCCAAGTGCTGGGATTAAAGGCGTGCACCACCACGCCCGGCTCAAGGAATCGCCATTTTTAATGTATTTCCTCAGAGCCGTGGTGATCTCTGCTCATCCCGACATCACACGGGTCTGGGTTGAGATGCTGAGCTGATCTCCCCATGACACCCAACGGGAGGAGAGAAGTAACTTTGACAAAATTCTCGTCGAAGCATAAAGCAAATGATCAAAGGTAGTAAGTTGAAGCAAGAGTTCACTGAGCACGAATCACGCATGCGCAGGCCTTCAGCAGACCGTGAGCCACATCACACTAAGACAGCAGAGAGACCAGTGTGAGGACAGAGCTCGGGACGGAGTGCAGGCAGTGGGTGCTGTCAAGTTCATTGCTATTCTGTTTGTGGGCTGTTTCCTTTACCCGCTGCTAAGGCAACTGTCTGAACCACTCAAAAGCCCCCGTGAGCTTTCCCTGCCTTCCTTTGTTGGAATTGCGATTGATAGCCCCCCCATCCCATCTCCCAGATGCTAATGCCAGGGTACCAATACTTTTGGGGTTTCTGAATTTGTATTGAACAACATGTAACAGTCACTGTGGTTCTCAGTTTTCCCTTCCTTAAAATGGTGATAACGACACCACATTACAGAGCAGCAGGTGAGGATGAACCATGGGGTATTCATGCACTGAGCACTTTTTAGTAAGCACTGCTGTGAATGTTAAATTCTAATTTCCTCCCTTTCAACTCACTTCCTTCATCATTCCTGTCGCTTCTGGCCATATATAGATAGAATGCAGATGATGGAGGGGAAGAAATCTTTTTTATTTTCCCATACCTTCTTAATTCTTCTGTAAATGGGAGTGAAAGCCAGGCAGGAAGCAGGAGAGACAAAGGAGAAAGTTAGGTGCATGTCTCATCTCTCTCCCAGGGAGCTCAGTGCTTGGGTTTAGGGGAAACCACAGGAAAGGGCTCTGGCTGTGTGAGGGGAAGTGGCCTTGGGAAGGTGGCCCGGACAGAGGTAGGGCAATGCTCTTCAGGAGGGTGGCTTGGAGATTCTGCATTGAGCTGAGCTGTACAGTCTTCATCTCTTAGGGAGACACCCACCATCTCCAGGTGGAAACCTTGTTCAAGGCAGGAAATTCCTATCCCCACGTTAGCATTTCCTGGGAGCCGCTGTCCCCAGTGACTGTTAGGTCACAACAGCACACCTGACAAGACTTCGGGGATGAAACCCCCTAGGTTTTGGTTTGCATTAGGGGGAGCCCTCATTTCTGTAGTATGACATACAAATTGTGAATACTCAGGCTCTATCAAGATCCAACACACCAGAACATAGAAAGACATTTTTTTGTTATTTATATAACAAATGTTTACCCATAATAACTCCTTCCTAAGAAATTATTGACCTCCTCACAGCATTGTAGGAAAACTTGTGCCTTCCTATACACCTGGAATTTGATTTGATTAGCAACATTCCTAGTGTGGTCTAAGCTACTTGAAGAAGGACTTTATGAATGCTATGTGTTATGACTCCAGGTGGGTTTTAATCTCCTGGTCTTAGACAGCTTCCTGGTAAAGGTAGAATGGTGCTGATTCTAAGTATGTTAAAACTGATATGGGGGAGTATACAGAGGTGTTCAGTGACAGAAGGACCGTTTAAGTCCCATTAAGGAAAGGAGCTCTTCCTCGAGCCTAGAGACTGAGGGGAACTGGATCATATTAAGTTCATTTGTACATGTTGGACAGCCAGACTGACTCATGTCTTTGGACATTGGCTTCAGGACCTGGGATAAACAGATGGACAGGGATCACAAGGTCATAGTTTAACCTCAAAGACTCACGTGAGTGTCTCTGCTTGGTTGGGGTTCAAGGCGATTCATGATTGTAAGAGCTAGGATAAGGCTTGACGTCCTCCCAAGAAGCATAACGGATGCTGTGGATCTCCTCTGGGTTGAGGATGCTGGATAGCTAGGTTTCCTTTCCATGCTTCTCAGAACAACACAGCAGCAACTCACATGGAAATAGATGCCTTACATTGGCACTTCTTAGTGGTTTTCTGACCTTTCCCAGAAGGAGTTGGTAACTTGTTAGGAGTGCAGTCTCTACATAGGTAAGGAGCTTCATTCTCTCTCTCAAGATTCTTGTGTCTGTTTGTCTGTCCGTGGATATGTGCACAGAAGTGTAGGCGAGGAGGTCAGAAGAGGGCATCTGATCGCCTGGAGCTGAAATTACAGTCAGTTGCTCATGACTGAACTTGAATCCTCTGAAAGAGTAGTACACACTTAATTGCTGAGCCATGTTTCCAACTGCAGTCTTTGGCTTTCTAACGGGCACTCAGGCCTCTCTCTCCTGTGAATCCATATTTCAGGTTTTCCCAGAATTTTGTCTATCATATCCCCTTAAGTAACAAATCGTCTTCAAAAGCCACAGAGAAGTCTTCCTATCTACAACCCTTGGACCAATAAGCTTCAACGATTTCCATCCCTGTGGCAAGGATGATGAACTATGAGGAGTATGCTGATTCCCTGATGGGCACATAGAGGCAGTTTCTGGACTCAGGTTCAGATGGAAGTGAGCGTTTTTGACCAGTGGGATGTGAATCCATGCCACTTCTTTGACTCTATACTGATCTGTATGGAAGCTGCTGACATTGTAGACAAGGAAAACATAAATGAGAAGTCAGGAAGAGAGGAACTGTGGGTAGCTATCTGTCCATTCCATTTGGGGCCATTTATCCAAGCAGGAAGTAATTCTTCACGACCACTATTCCCATGTGCATGGCTCTCCTTAGGGTTTAAGGTCAAAGCATGTTCAAAAGGTTTACAACTTTAGATATTGCACGGCTGCTACAGCATTGGACACACAACTTTTAGTACTCTATCTAAACAATGAGGTAACACAGCAGGGCTGGAACAGACTACCTACCTACATTAGCTTCAATTCAGGAGATAGTCTTGCAAGACAATCTGGAAAAAATTAACCCTGTCCAAGTTAGCTCTTTGAGAATTTAACTGTTTTGTGTTGGGAATTAACAGTAGATTCTTATGTTTATGTACAAATTTTATGATATGTTAATTTTGAACAAGGTAGTTTACAGGGATAGCTTAGCAACTGGGACAGCTACACCCCCCCACACACACACACCTCTATCCAAACAAAGCACTCCTTCCTATTACTTTCCTAACATCCCACTAGACTCTCTCCATTACTATACTCAATTAATTAATTAATTAATTAATTAAGCCAGACACATGTTCAGCTACATCTTGGAGCTAGCATCAGTACACCATTCAAGCATAGACTGATTTGGGGTATGTGCACAGTATAGCAAACTTTGTCATAAACTGAACTTTTAGGGGAGACGAAATCCTCTATTTGCCATCTTATGCCTATGCATGACTGGCCATGCACAATATTAAAATCAGATGCATATTGGGAAAGACTGTGAGTAGAGAATAAAGGCTTATGTAACCTGTCAATCAAAACAGAAATCAGTCATGCTCCTGATTCTAGTGACCAACTCCTTCAGGACCCCTGGAACGAAGCCTGAAGAAATAATCCAGAGTTCTTCCCACTCAGGGTCTGTAGCCCTACTGCAGTGAATCTCCTCTGCTTTCATTTTGCCTTTGAATAAACTCTTTTATCACCTTGCTATTTGTGTGTACTTTTAAGTTCTTTGAACTCGACATTAAAAATGGGAAATACTCAGTCCATACAGTGATCACTGGTTACCATTTCTTCATTCAAGAGGCTCAATGTTTCAACTCCAGTGATGACAATTCTATAATACTGTGTCATGTGATGACAAGTCCGATAATGCATCCCATGCTCAAGGTGTACAGCTATTCTAAGGAGATAGTGGGACAAATGAGGTTTTCATTGGGAAAATTATTTTTTTATGTTATCTAATAACATAAAGATCAGATTTCTTTCTTTCTTTCTTTCTTTCTTTCTTTCTTTCTTTCTTTCTTTCTTTCTTTCTTTCTTTCTTTCTTTCTTTCTTTCTTCCCTGAGTACTTGTCAAAGCAGAATGAAATAAGAAGATAAGATGACACATGTTCCTAAAAAGAAATCAATGTCTATTGTGTCATCACTGTGCCTATACAATATACAAACAATTGAGGTGGATCCTTTTTCATTTCTTAAGGCAGGACTTCACTAAATGGCCAAGGCTACCTTCAAATTTGTGATCCTCCTGCTTCAGCATTCTGAGTCCTGGAATTAACTGACACCACCATGCCTGGTTTCAAAATTAATCATTTAAGAAGCCAGGAGAAACTATTTCCCCAAGTTTAATAGAACAACGAATATCCAACAAAGACAAAGTCTTCTTATGGACCAAGTCATAGCCTGTTTGATATAAATTATTTTTAAGGTTCAATATTGTTGGACAGCACAACATTAGCAGAGCGATAGACATACCAACGTAAGAGTCCTCAGCAGATGGACATTCTCATGGATGCTCCAGGAAAGGCATCACACGGTGGCTGAAATCAGCAGCAGGGGAAAGGAGATAGCGAGAGAGTTTTCTACCACTTGGGATACTTGGACTGGAAAGTAGATACACATGTGTGGAAAGGACAGATGGATGCAGGAGGAGGGTGAGCTATGAGATGGTATGAGGATGCAGGGTGCCTAAGACCCTGACTTTCCATCTCCTGCTAACCCCTATGGCTTTCATTAACATCCCAGCAAGAGGCTTTTGGATCCCAGCAGGAGGCACATTGCATTCTGTGTATCCATACCTCTCCAGATCATTGCTCTCTTTTGCCATCCTCTCTTTTTGCTGGGTACACATTCTCTGTGGTGTTTAATACTGCTCTCTGAGGTGTCCTGGCCACTGGCATTATTTTCTCCTCATCAAATACCTATCCTCCCTGCAGACCACAGTGAACCATAGGTGGGGTCTGATGTTATCATCTCTGAATCCCTTCAGCAGTTTGAATAAAGCTGCCCAGGAAACCCTTTGTAAACGGAAGATGAAGTCCACATTTAGAAATCAAGGGTAGCACATATGCTGGTAGATGTTCAGGTGCATGGTGTTAAGGCAGACCTTCCCGGTCCCACTGTGCTGTGGAGGCATCTGGGAGATTTGAAGGTGAAGGAACACAGCTGGAATCTAGGGAAGAGAGTCACAGAAACAGACAAAGGAGATCTGGCCCAGGGCTTCAGTTGACTGATCTTTTATGATCCTTCCACACTAAACACTGACTAATTTAAAATAGCAGAGATAGCCACATGAGTTCGGAATGTCCTAAGTTTTAAGTCAACGGGGAGGGGTTCAGAGGAATTCATTATTCTCTTAGTGACTGTGCTTAAACAAGCCACCACTCTCTGGATCTACAGCTCCATACCTATGCTGCCTTCTGGACACACTGATGTGGGGTGTTAAGCCTTTGGTGGCCGTTTTAGTTTTCTCCCCTTTTGCTATGATAAAATAGCTCGACAATAGCATCTTATGGGAGAAAGCATTTATTTCTGTTCATTGTTCACAGTTCATCATGGTTGGGAAGGGTAGGGAGTAGGAGCTTGAAGTAGCTTGATAACTAGCTACTGGGAGGTGGAGCTTCTTCTTCTTCTTCTTCTTCTTCTTCTTCTTCTTCTTCTTCTTCTTCTTCTTCTTCTACTACTTCTTCTATTCTTCTTCTTCTTCTTCTTCTTCTTCTTCTTCTTCTATTTTTCTTCTTCTATTTTTCTTCTTCTATTTTTCTTCTTCTTCTTCTTCTTCTTCTTCTTCTTCTTCTTCTTCTTCTTCTTCTTCTTCTTCTTCTTCTTCTTCTTCTTNACTTATTTTGTCTTCTTCTTCTCCTTCTCCTTCTCCCTTTTCTTCTTCTTCTTCTTCTTCTTCTTCTTCTTCTTCTTCTTCTTCTTCTTCTTCTTCTTCTTCTTCTTCTTCTTCTTCTTCTTCTTCTTCCTGGCTTTATCATACACAGACTTTACTGGATAACTGGGAGACAGATTGGCTGTAGGTCACAGACCAGTGATCAAAACAAGTCATGATTAGAAAAATGCTATCTGTGGGGCAAACAACCATGCCAGGGTATCCCAAAAGCTCCACAGCAGACAAGTCCCCACTAGTGGGCAAAAACCACACTAGAGAGTGGTAGGTCAGGTCAGGTATTGTTAGGGACCCCAGGTGGGGATCAGTTGATGGTCATCCAAGCTCCTACACACCCATTGGCTCCTTTGTCATCTGTCACCCAAAGCACGTGCAAAGTATGTATGAAAGAGGTAGAGAGCTGGTAGCCAAGGCACACAGGAATGCATATAAAGGGAGTAGGGTCCAAAGATGCCCAGAGAACACAGTAGGGTGGCTCTACACAGGACTAGGTCACGTGAACCTCCCTCTGCTGTCAGCGAGGAAGGGGCTTCTAGGTACTGGGCTGGGTTCTGGGCACCAAAAGATGGAGGGGGTAAAGATCTGCTGGTGAAAGGGAAATAGAGTTGGGGTGGAGGCTGTCTAGAGTCAGTCCTAGGCTCTGGGGAGACCCTTAACCTAGGAAGCAGAGTATCTGGTCCTCTACATAGAACCGGCTATGCCCGCTCATTCAGCCTGGGCAGGCGGCCTGCTCAGAACTAGACAGGTGACAAGGGACACAGTGAGATGAAAGACAGGTCAGACTTGACACTCCTAGTCTGACCCTGTAGGTAGGAGCTGGGGACCCAATACACTGAAGGCAACAAACAACAGAACTGTGCCATTCAGGGGCTCTTGAGAGTGACTCTTGGACCCAACTGGGCCCTTCTCATGCCTCCTTGAGGCACAACTGATTCAAGGAACAAAGTGGCTGCATTTTGTAAAAAAACAAAAAACAAAAACCAAAAAAACCAAAAAAACAGAAACTATGTGTTTCATTAAAAAAAAAAAAAAGTTCCTGACACACAGAATACATTCTAACATTCTACGCTCCACAAAACACCATCTACTGGAAGGCACAGGGTTGCCCTGGGGCACAGCTCCTTCTCCCTTGGCTGGTGGCTCCACTGGAGAAAGGCTACGAGCAAGTTCAGATCCTGAGGGCAGACAAGGCCTCAGAGACTTCAACCTCACGGGCTCAACTCTGGGCGGTGCTAAGACCTACTTTGTTGAAAGCCATATCCAAAGGGCCATGGGCTGGCCAGGCCCTTTCCTGAGAAAGGAAGTGGAAGGCTTGGGGTCCTGGAAGCCCTCCGTGCCCTAGAAAGGCAAGGCTGGACCTACGTTTTCTTCTTCACATTGGAAGCCAGAAGAGACTGAGAAGGGAGTTGGGTCAGGGCAGTCTGGAGAGCTGGGCTTTCTCCTCAGAACACACTTGGGGGCCCTAGCAGCCATGCTAAGTAGAGAATCCAGAGTGGTCTGTCCCACGTACTCCTCTAATCCAGCTTAGGCTCAGGATAAGCCCTCCTTCCCATGCTGAGCTGGCAGAGGCAGTGGGTACAAGTATGAAGAGGATGTCCTTTCCTGGGGGAGAAGGGCACTGTCCTCTGATCTCATGATAAGCCCACAAATACCCTTCTTTCCACAGCCCGCTGGGTGCAGATGATACGCCTTGATTCCTATGGTGCTTCCAGCTCTACATTCTGCAGAGAGTCCTTCCTTGTCCATCCCATAGCCCAAGAGAAAAGGAGGATATGGGACTGGGACTGGGGGTTCCAGAGTTCTACTTCCATTGGTGGTCCCTGCCTTGCAAGCAGAATCCACATAGTCATATACAGGCCTCCCCAGGTCCAGCGTAGGTTGAAGGGCAGGGTTGTGGGGAAGTCAAAAGAGGCTGGGGGAGTCTTGGGTGAGTGTGTCATGGTCCCGAATATACTGCAAGATGTCCATGTCATCCATAGCTTGGATCTGTTGTTGCTTCCGTGGTCCAGCCCCAGTTTCTGATGGGCCCACTGACTCGGGCAGAGTTGGTTTCCTGGGCAATGCTGGCTCAGCTGGGACTAGAGGCTTGGGCTTAGTCTGGGGCTTGGGTTTTGGTTCAGACCCCAGGTTTAGAATCTGGTCCAGGTCCTCTTCAACTCTGAACAGCTCCTTGGAGGCATCCTCGTGTCCTGGGCGGGATGTGGGCCCTCTGCTCTCACTGACAGCTGGCAGCAGTAAAGAGTCACCCAGGGAGACAGCCCCGCCAAGGTCAGGGTCATCAAACAGCTTCAGGGAGTCCTGCGTGGTCTCCAGAGGTCTCCGGGTCTCAGACACCTTCTTGTCTGAGCTGAAGAGCCCCGTGTCAGGGTCTACCTCCTCGTCAAAGATGATGAGACGAGGTACAGGCTTGGGCCTCACGGCTACTTTTGGGTGTTTCTTGGGCTTCTTGGAGCGCGTGATTCCCCGGGGGATCCAGCACCTCTTCCTCCTCCTCCTCTTCTTCCGCCAAGGACTTCTCCACACCCTTGCTGCTCGAGCCCAATGTGGGTGGCTGCACTTCATCCTGCTGCTCAAAGAAGTCAAAAGCCTCATCACTGTCCCCTGGCTGCCTGGCTGTGTCATCCAAGACAGGGGGATCTCGGGTGGCAAGGCCTGTAGCCCCTGGGGCTCTGGTGCCTAAGAATTCTAGCAGCTCTGGGCTGCCTGCCAACTGGGCATCCTTGGAGACACAGCGTAGGATCTCATCAAACATGGCTCGCCTCTTCCGGATGTCAGACTCCCCGACGAACAGGACCTTCCTAGGCAGCGGGGGCAGGCTGGCTGCTGGGTAAGGACTGTCCAGTTTTCTGGTAAAACTCCTCCATCTCGCTGTATTTTTTGGAGACCAAGAACTGGACAACATCTTCGGGTCGGTGTTTGGCTGACTTGAACACAGCCAATCGGGTCACCACCAGGATCTGGTATTCCACATGGCCAGACATCATCTTACCCCGTACCTCCTGGTGCTGTGGGACAATCAGGTCCAAGGCCTATGTGTACATTCTGAACTTGCCTGGAGTTGGCGAGCACCGCCGGGGACCGCATGTCAGCTGCGGGCCGGCGGACCTGGAACAGCTTCTTTGACACGCATACCTACTGACACGATGCTATGCTCAAATGCGTATTTAGATCGAACCTTTTGAAACTGCAAACCAAAGTAATAACCTGACTCTGTGATGTTTACATTTGGCATTGTGGCTATGGCTAGGCAAAAGTCACTACCTTTCTCTTCCTGTCCTGGAATTCTGGTAGGATGTATACATCTTCCCCAAACCAAAGCCTGTTTCTGTGCACAGCCTCCTCCCTGTTGACTCTAAAGTTTGAGCTGAAGAACTGCCACATATCTACCTAACAGGGAAGTGTCGTCCCTCTCTGCTGTATATGCCAAGCCTCAAATGTGCTCCGAATCCCAGTTTTAAATGAACAGTTTATTGCAAGAGGAACATTTTTCTTGGTGGTAAATATATGTTGTTTAAGTTTTCTAGCTGTTACTCTGGTGAAAATGTAAGAGGTAAGAACCAATAAAATATCCATCCTTCACCCAGCCAAATCCTGGGGAATTTATTTTGCCACTTCCAAATATAAAATATATTTTTTTGAAGTCAAGTGTTCACTAAAGCTGTCTCCACTGCCTCCCCATGCTCTGTTCTTTTCATACTGCTGTCATACTGCCAAAGCTGTTGGGGGATTTATTTTTAAATTTAGAGATATGAATTTGGCTTTCCACTCACTTTCAGAACCGGTTAAGTTTCTTCGGCTTTTAGAATGATGCTGTTCTGTCAAGGGATGCGGTTTTTCTGTTAGATGTTTGCACCATTGGATTAGTCAGGGTTCTCTGGAGGGGCAGAAATAATAGAATGAGTACATATTACAAATGGGATGTATTAGCTTGACTTACACAAGGGCTGGGTAGGTCAATAATGACAACCTGCATGCTGGAGAAGCCGAGAGCCCAGGAGCTACTCAGTCCAGACTCTCATGGTTCCTTCTGCCTCAACAGTCCTAATCTGGTCCTGGAGGACTGGAAGATTCCAGAGAGCTGAGGGTCTTCAGTCCATGGTGAAATGCTGAGGAAGGTGGGTCCTGATGGTAGCAAATTCTGGCAGCAACAGTGCAGAACTGAGCCTATCAGTTAAGTTTACCCTGTCAGGATTAAGGGTCCAAATAGGTTTCACTTGGTTTGTCCTTTTCTGTGTTTCTGGTCTTTGTTGACTGGAGACAAATGTTTCCTCTGTGATCCAGACAGAAGTGCCTGGACTTAGCTGCAGACAGATTGGAAGTGCTCCGGGAAAAGGGGCCTATTGTCCTTCTTTAAGGTTATCTGACCCTCTAGTCCTGAATATAACCAGTGGCAGATGTAACAGAGAGTAGAGGGGCAGTGTGAAGGGCAAGGTGTGGCAGATGGACACACCAAGTTCCCATAAAATCAATCTTAAAGATGATGTGTGTGTGTGTGTGTGTGTGTGTGTGTGCCTGTGTCGGTACACATATGTGCATTCAGCTGCCAGCAGAGGCCAGACAGAGTGCTGGATCACTAGAGCTGTAGCTATAGGCAGTTGGGTAATGGGAACTGAAGGTTGGTTCTTTGGAAGAGCAACAAGTGCTCTTAACCACTAAGCCATATCTCCAGACCCCATTAAGTTTTGAAATGTCATCTTCCTTTTTGAAGAGGGAAAAGGCTTCTACAGTAGCAGTAGGCACTCTATATTGATGACTCTGTTAAAAAGCTAGTCATAGGATGGGGCCCTGGTCCCACACTCAGAGCTTTAACCCAGTCTGCTGGTGCTGGTACCTTCCCGATCTCCATGCTTGGACCAGGAAACATATCCTGCATCCAACCTGCTCACTCTGTCAGCCAGACTGTACCCTGATAACCCCTTTATCATATTTATCTTCCAGGCCACCCCTGCTCACAAGTCCTACGCTCTGGCCGAGCCTGATAAGTTCACTGTCCTATCCCTAAAGGTCCCTACATTCACACCGATCCTCAGGTAGAGCCCAGGACTCACACACAGTGCTATAGTCTAGTCTGAGAAGCTGTGCTTGTTCCTTCCCAAGCTTCAAGTTGGGTCAGGATGCACACCCCGTGTGACAATCCAGCCTGCCATGTGCATATCAGAAACAACCAACAAAAAACCCACACATGCCAGGTCTCATCTCAAATACACAACAGTGTGAAAGGTCAAAACAATATGCCCCTCCCCCAATCTATCAATCCTACAGAAATGACCTCCAGTGAAAATTACCTGAAAGGACAGCCATAAACTTCATCAAAGGAGCTTAAAGAAAATGCATATAAATCGATGAACTTACAGAGAATGGACTCCAAGTATATATGAGTGATGCCCAAGAAAACAACCGTAAGGCGGAATGAAATTACAAAAGCCACCCAGAAGCAGAAAGGTAAATTCAATAGAGTTAGAAACATTGAAGAGAACTCAAGCTAAAATGATGATAATGCTGAAAAACTGAAGAACCCAAAAAGAAACTCAGGAGAAAGGATCAAGAAGAAGACAGAATTTCATGTCTCTTAAAGTCGAGGTATTAGACCACACAAGCCAAAACTATGAAAAAAAAATTAGGAAAGGAACGTACAAAAACTGTGAGACACCATGGAGAAAAAAAAAAAAAAACTTTTAAATTATAGTCATAGATGAGAGTGAGGAATTCTAGGGCAATGGCACAGACCAGATCTTCAACAATAGGGAAAACACATACCCAAATTTAGGAAAGACACACCCACATAGATAAAAGAATACAGAGCACTAAACAGACAAGACCATAAAAGAAACTCCCAGAACATATCATACGTACATAAGTATACATATGTAGATACACATCATATATATATATATATATATATATATATATATATATATATATATGCAGAATATAGTATAAGTATGTTCTTATATATACAGAAGTAAACAGAACAAAGGAAGTATATTAAAAGATGAAAGAGGAAAATGTATAAAGGGAAACCAATCAGAAAGCTGATTTCTCAACAGAAACTCTGAAAGCCAGAAGAGCTTTGAAGCAGGGCATACCAAGTTCAAAAAGGTCACGTCTTCAGAATTAGGCTATAGCAACTAAACTGTAACAACTCAAACTATCTACCACAACTGAAGGAGAAGGAAGGAACTTCCCATGCTACAAATAGGCTAAAAAGTTCATGTTAACCAAAACAACGCTATGGAGACACCTGGAATGGAGAGGGGGTGTGGGGAGGTAGGAGCCCAGTGGGGGAGGTGGAAGGTGGGGGGGGGTGAATATAAGCAGGCCAAGATACCTAGAAAGAAAACCCACAAAGTATAAGCACTGAAACAATGTGTCAGGGTAAATATCAGAACTCAAGGCTCATGGCACATTTATTAGTTGAATGAGTCACATATTCAAAAATAAGTTAAAATTGATACTAAAGGAGAGTCTGCATAACTTGCCAGTATTTTCAAGATGAACTCGGAGGTCACCAAAAATCCAGACCGCAAGAGGAGAGTGAATTCATGTGCATCTTTAAAATCTAACTCTTAAGTCATGTCTGATAGTGCCGAACTGTAATCTCAGCTCTTTGGGAGGCTGAGGTAAGAAGAGCTTAGCCCACCAGGACTACATAGTGAGTTCAAGGCCAACCTGGGAAAGTTAATAAGGCTTGTGTTGGGGCAATTTTTCTGGGGTTTCTGACCTACTCTAGCTCATATAGCTCCTGAATAAAAGCCACAGAAACACGGTAATTTTATTAACATGCTCTAAGCCGGGAATGGGCAGGTCTGAGCTATTCTAACATAAATCCCAGCCATAGGCTGGCTCCATGTTAGTTGCTGTTTGAGCCTCACCTGGATTGCTCTGCCCATGTGTGTCTTCAAGAGGAGCTTCTGTTGGCTACACTCTTATGGTCCGTGCTCATGGTCCATCCTGCCTCAGAGCAGCCTCCTTCTTTACTCTCTACTCTCCTTCTCCTCATGGTCTCCCTAGAAACCTCATATTCCCTCCTAAGTCCTGCCTTCCTGTTCTCTCTGCCCAGTCATAGGGTCCAGCTTTTTACTAACCAATCATGGGTGATCAGGGAGCCTTCTTTACAGAACATTGGCTAACACAATTCCCCAAGGACAAGGTGCAGTCTGGTCAGGGGCACAGAACTCAGCTTCTGAATACACAGAGCAGAAGGGTAACCGCAAAAGAATTGCTTCAAAATTAGAAGCAAAACAAGAGGTGATTATACACTCAGGTATAGAATTGTTTCCCACCATGTGCAAGGCCCCCGGGTTCATCCTGAGTGTTCCCCACACCCTGTAAAATTCCCAGTGTTAAAAACTATTTGCTATGCATTTCATTCTTACTAAAATTTAACCCTGATATGCCAATCATCAGGATTACCGAAAGTTTCAGTGTTTTGTTTTTTTTTTTGTTTTTTGTTTTTTGTTTTTTTAAAAAAACGCTATGAAATTTATATATTTCTCTTTTTAAAATCTAGCTTACACGTTTTGAAACCTGTTTTTACTCATTGGCTGAGACCATAATGTTGATTTGAAATTATGCCTTATCTTAGTCAGGGTTTCTATTCCTGCACAAACATCATGACCAAGAAGCAAGTTGGGGAGGAAAGGGTTTATTCAGCTTACACTTCCACATTGCTGTTCATCACCAAGGAAGTCAGAACTGGAACTCAAGCAGGTCAGGAAGCAGGAGCTGATGCAGAGGCCAGGGAGGGATGTTCTTTACTGGCTTGATTGCTCTGGCTTGCTCAGCCTGCTCTCTTATAGAACCCAAGACTACCAGCCCAGAGATGGCACCACCCACAAGGGAACCTCCCCCCCTTGATCACTAATTGAGAAAATGCCTTATAGCTGGATCTCATGGAGGTATTTCCCCAACTGAAGCTCCTTTCTCTTTGATATCTCCCGCTGTGTCAAGTTGACACAAAACTAGCCAGTACATGCCTCAACTGATTTTTTTTTCTAAAAGAGATGGGGTTATTTCTTCCCTCTGTAACAGATTCCAATCATGTCTGCTAGCTTCACTTTGTTAAAATCTAAGGTGCTGTGCATGAGCCACACAAGCCTACTCTGAAGTCTGAAGGCATGACACACAGATGGGTTGGGGCGCTATCCCATGACACATACATACAATGAATTCCTCTTAACCTCACTGGTTTTGCCTTTTAGGGTCATTCGTATTCCTGGTCTTCCTCATGAAGATTGTTAATAAAATATCAAGATAAACAGTTATCAAGAAACAAATGGGAATGATCTATCTGGAATGATCTTGTACCCATATTTGAATTGTAAATTAAATGAGGGTTGATAACTTGGATTTAAAAAAAAAATTTCCAAAATGAGTCTCTTCCCCATTTACCCACACTTAGTCAGTAGAAAGCGTCTGTTCTTAGTATTCAAATGAGACAAAAGATACATGAGTGTTTATGTTTATAATGAGAGACAACACGCATGAATGTTCATGTTTGTAAGATGAGTCTACAGGTTGCTTGGTAGAACTACAAACACCAAGTGGGGTGTGAGAGGTGCTGGGGACGCCGGCTTGACTCGCCATCAGTCTCACTGGTGCCCGATAAGCCTCCGAGTCTTCATCCTGGAAGCGAGAACCCACGACAGATTTTTACCTGCACCTAAGTGATCTGGGAGCTGCAAGGACCCTGTGGGCACCCACAAACGGCCTCTACAGAGATCACAGCTTATTTCCTAATAGAAATATAGAACTGAGATGATCTTAAGATTAGTTAGATAACCAAAAGGAAATAAACGTCTGACCCAGGAGCCGGTGATGAGATCCTTGAGGCATCTTGTTCTGAGAATGGTTTGGTTGAGAAGGGTGAACAGTTTGGCACCGGGAGGAGCCTGGGCTTAAAATGTCCATGCGACCATTTCAGGGTGCAGTACTTGGCACCTGCATAGTATACAGAAGGCAGTGGGCATCTGGTTATTTTAAAAATGTGCATCTTCCAGAAAGAGCTGTGTATTCACACACTCATGAAAATAAACTTTAGAGTTTAATCTTCTGGGGAAATGCTGCCCCCTTCTCTGGTAGCCAGTAAAGTCCAGATTGGATACTGAGCTTTTTATAAAAAAAATAAAAACCAAAATGAAAATTTTCCACATTTCCTTAACTCTAGTCCAAAACACTTTCCAATTTTGAGTGGGGTTGGCTTTATATATATAAAAGTTGGAGAGAGGGGACTTCATCATTCTGCCTCTTTCCCCTCAGAGTGTGTGTTCACAGAACTCTTACTTCCTGTTGCTACAGTCAACTAACAGGAAGTCTGAGTAGAAACATGAGAAGCAAGCCCCACACAGACAGCTCTAGGGTAGTCTAGGAGGAGCACTCTACTCCCGCTAGAGTCTGAGAGGGACCTCAAGTGTTCAGAGGGGCGTCATGTATATCACACTCTACACACATGATGGAGAAACGTGTAAGGACGCGGTTGCGGTTTCAACAACAGAAGCACAAACTATGTTTGATAGGTTAAAACTATATCCTTCCTCCCAGATATCAGACAAACATGGGTGGACGGCAGTCAAGGAACTGTGGCTGATGACCAAAAGGTATGAAGGACAGCTAGCCCCCAGTGGTGTTTCTGCTTCCCACAGGGCCCTTGTGCTTCCTTAGGCTGCTATGCTCTGCAGTCAGATCGTTTATGTTCACCGTCTTCTAGAAGCCTTGACACATGAGAACACAATCACACCTTTTCCTAACCACAGCCTGAACTTCTGAAAGGAAACTCAAGAATTCCATCAAATTGCTTTTAATAAGAAAAATAGAAAAGTCCCAGATTAGAAGTTATAAACAATATGAAAGACAAGGAAACCAAAGCATGTACTGTATTTGATTAATTAGGAAAAAATAGAATTCACATTTAAATGATACATAATTCAGTCGCATAATAAACATGTAAGCATTTAATATAAAACTAAATAATTCCAATTCCCTCATCGCTCTATTCATTTATCACCCCGTTCACTTTACAACCCCAATGCTGGTCCCACCCATGACCAAGGGAGAGTTACCAACTTGCCTGTGGGAAGCCCACTTCTCCTCAGAAAGGGGAAATGGTGACTTCTCACTCTCCTACCTGGTACTTTGCAAAAATAAAATTTGGATTTCACGGATGCAAGCAGCAGACTGTGGCGTTACATCCCCGGCTGTTTGAGACAGGCTGGGATGGGATAGTTTCAGAGGACCCTGAGTCTACCACCACGGTGCCTGGTCAGATTGATACCCTATTGTCACATTCAACAGTCTGACCCATCTGTGAAACTAGTGATGTCTTTATTGGTATCACAACTATAGGCTCGTTATAAAACCACACAAAGGAGCAACATTGTGCAGGAAAGACTAGTTTTTTTTTTAAGAAAATAATTTAATTGCTTGCAGCACTCTGCAGGCTTGTTTTAGCTGCTGCACAGGTATCTTCTTGCCATACTCTGGCTGTCCATGAACACAGGGTCCAGGGAGGCCACCTTGGCGGCCATGAAGGAGTGGATGCAGTGGAGGACCGCCGTCAGATCCTGGAACTCCAGCTCCTGAGGGGAAATGAAACAGGACTGTGGTCACTGGGAAGGTGCTCTACAACAACTTTTAGCAAAGCCATTTCTTTGTGAACTCCAAGACTTGTTCTCTAAGTAAGTACAAATAGTTGCTGAAACAGGTAATGTCAAAATAAAGGCAGCCCGGCACAATCAACATATATTTATAAAGATGGATATACTGCTGTTCGAATTGGTACTCAGACAACGTAGGCTGTGTCTCCTTAATCTCCATACTGGGTGGGGTGCATGCCCTTTCTTCAGCATCCCTCCTTAGTTTGTGCTAGGTCTTAGTCCTGAAGATCAGAGTTATGGATTATGTCTTCACAGGCAACAATACAGGGCTAAGCATGACAGTGCAGGCAAAGTCTCATGGTGGTGGGGCTGGCTGCTGGCTGACTCTGGTTGCATGTGTGCATTCTTCCATGTGTGACTTATAATGGGCATTTTCAGAAGGGTAGAGTCCTGCTGTGTAAGTAACACATTGAGGGAGAGACCTTGGCTCCTCCCCATCCAGTTGCAATGTCAACAATAGGAAGAAATGATGCTCAATAACAAAGCTCTTTGAAAGGTGGTGGGCTCCTTAAATTTAAGGTAAAAAAATACCTTAAATTCCTAGGTCCTTACTTTTCCACCTTAAAGCTCTCAAAGACTAATATTGAAGAATAAAATCTATATAAGCTGTTACAATTATTTTAAAAGTTGTTATTATTATTATTATTATTATTGATTTTGTGAGTGCCACACATGGGAGATCAGAGGACAACTTTGTGGAGTCGATTTTCTTCTTCTACCATGGGTTATGAGATGCTATTCAGGTCTCCAGCCTCTGGGCCATCTTACTGGTCTCTGATATTATTCTGTCCCCTACATAATTCCCAGCACAAAGTTCCCAGCCCCAACCAACAAAATTGGCAATGAGCCTGCAAGGCTATATACAAGTCAAAGTCTTCAAACGTCACGCTGTTATAGAGAAAAGCAACCTTAGTGTCTTGGGATACAAACCCACCCCAATCTGCAACCCATTCATCCAGCAGAAAGGGTGATTTCAATATATCACTGATGATTTCTTTCTACTCGATGCTGTTTCAATGTGGTGAAGTTCCAATACGGCAAAGAACGGCACAATTCCTTTTAAGGTGACTGCTCATTCATTGACATCCTATTTATTAAATTTGAGCCAAATTCTATCACATTCTAAACTGCTGAGACAAGACCACAGAGAAAGATTCATCATTTTCAGGACAGCCTGCTCAGGCTTGTCAGTTCCCCAGTTGGACTCCTTGAAGCTGGCCAGACAGGACCTCTGAGATGGGAAGTCAGCACACCTGCCTACAGGAGAGATGGCAGCTCATCGCAGGCGCCAAAGTTCTCCTGGATCCCTGATGTTTTTACTAAGGTGCTTCTTTTCCTAAGAGAAGGATCTCATACTGTAAGACTGGCTTCTACCTTCCTTTACAGAAGGCCCCACCCACATTCCTCTCTTGGTCTCTGGTCCACTCCTTTCAGAAACTGCTCTTGGTGCTCAGGACCCAGAACCAACCAGAGTACCAGAGGAGGGTGACCCAGGAAAGGGGACAGGAGAATTCACTTGGAAATGACAAAAGAAGCTGAGCTGCTGGTACATGGAAAGGGAAAGCCAGCTGGATAATGAAATCCCACGAAGTCATACCTGGCCAGAGAAAGAAAAGACACAGGTATGGGGTCTCATGCACTTAGAAGCTGTCCTCCATCTCCTTACACCTGTGACCCGAAGGTTCTCTTTTCTTCTTGCCAAGGTCGGACCCTCCTTTTGCAGGTGAAGCTTGACCTCAATTTTACCTGTGTGTAAGAATCTTTCTTTCTTAATCTTTCTTTTTCTTTCTTTCTTTCTTTCTTTCTTTCTTTCTTTCTTTCTTTCTTTCTTTCTTTCTTTCTTTCTTTCTTTCTTTCTTTCTGGATGAAGAAGAAGATGTTGCAGATGCTTAGGGTTCTCCTCACACTGCTAAAGGGACTTCCTAGTGGAACTCTAGACTTGCTACACAGGTACCCTATCCTGGTTGTTTGTTGGATCCATGAGTTGAGTCACCTAGCTGCTTTTCTGGATGTCAACCCACCCATGTGTTTTCTGCACACCATGAGATGATACTCAGGATGTTTTATTACTTATGATTTTTTTCTCCATAAGAAAGGAAGACCAAGGAACATTCTTGAACAAACACAATATTCTTGCAAGCTTACCAAAACTCTACTACAATATACATACTGTATATGTTCCTGGTCGTAATCATCTTCTCAGGGGGATAAGTGGAGGGACAAAGTCACAGAGCCCCACATCATGGATGCTTCTGCAGCTGTGCTTTCTGTACAAAAGCTGAAAATTGCTTTACAAATCCCTACGCTTTGCTCAATAACAGCATGGCAAACTAGGAGAAGCAGCCAGATGGCCACTGGCATTGAAACACACATCTCAAAGCAGCCTTGGTATTTCCTGGCATGGTAATTTGAAGCCACATCAAAAATCTTTTGAAAAGGCTATCTACCGCAAGAGAAGTCACTCCATGCAAAATCTTAGCCAAGAGTGAGAATCCAGGAATGGAGTATGAGCTTCTGAAGCAGGAGGCAGTCTTGATCCAGATACAGAATCTGAACATTTCATAGGACATCCTTGGTTCGAGGCAGGGGGCAGGGGGGGGAAGTCATGGTGCCTGCTGCTCTGCTTATAGCCTAAGCAGATGCTGCCCGCAGAGTCACCCTGAGCTACCTTTGCAAGAGTTGTGTGCCAAAAGCCAGGTCTGCCCTGTTGGGACAGAACATTCATAGTGATGCCAGTGCTGTCTCTGTGCCTGCCACTCCCTGCTGGCCCCTTTAGCTGGTGTCACAGGTGGTGGTAGGCTGCCCACTCCCACCCGCTGAGGAAGAGAATCTTGTTCAATAGAGTAGGAAGTCATACAGCAGGGATACAACAGCCGCCTCCAAATTTGTCTGACAGGCCCGAGGTATATTTAATCAAGATAATCCTTTTTAAAACAAGTTTGGAGAAAAGCCAAGACAGCCACACAGAGTCTGTAGCTATAGACTGTTGCTGCTCTTCTCCCAGGTCGGCCGAGCTGTCTTGTCTCGGAGTGATGTATGTGCTGGGTTGATTGTTTTTTTTTTTTTTTTTTTCAAATATATTTGACATCTCGAAGAATGGGGGCTTCCAGATGGTTACTGGCCACATGTGCAATGGAGCCATGAGAAGCCCAGGTTAGGATGAAAACCTTCTGACAAACAAAAGGTATTTCTACATTTAATCATAGCTTATTGTCAGCGGGGCTCCAGAGCAGTGTCTGAGTAATAAAGAAGGCGACTCTGGAAAGAAGCCCTGACCAGTGGCCCAGTCCCCGCTCCCCCGTGCCAGACCGGGTTGGGACAGAGTTGGGGGTTAAGGTCTGTGATGGAGAGATATCACCTTGCAATTCTGTCTCTGTGTCTCTGGTTCCTCCATTTCCTGGCTGGGCAGTCAGGTAGTGAGCGGCCAGGGCCAACCCCCTCCAATGCTTTTAATATTCGTTACTAGCTCCAGTGTCAACAGTCATGATTGTCTTTAAGTTACTAAGGGCTTGCCACATGGCTAGTACATTGTCTGAGAATTTACTCCTTGAGTCTGGTGCAGTTTTGATCAAATATAGCTGAGCTGGGCAAGCAGGAGACTGTGTAATTTCTCTATCAGTGAAAATAGAACCCCACAGTGGCTCCCTTAGCATCCCCGTGTAATTAATTAAGGTGGCGGAGGACAGGGATCAGGGGACAGTCACTGGAGCAACATCACCATGAGATGGATTTTATCAACATAGCTTTGTCAAATCAATAACATTGCCTCGCCTCAAAATTGCAATATAAGGTAAGATAAAAGTCAGAGTCCACCATTCCAGTGTTACAATGAGGAAATGGAGCGCAAAACAATCTTTTCAAGTGACAAGGCCAATTAGTTGCAGAAATGTCACTTGATGTCAGGGATCCAAGAAGTCCCATAGGGCTTCCCTGTGCCTCCTGCTAGAGTTTTAGGAAATTGGTACAATAGTGTTATATGTTATGTTGCAAGCTGTCTGAGAATGAGAGTTACCCCAAACAATCCTGCATCACCAGGATTCCTGAGGTTCCCTGAAGGACAGAATTTCAACCTTTTCCAACTTCCCTATTCTACAGCTGTCTTTGTCCTGGGTCTACCTTGACAGGTGGGTGGTGCTGTTGAAGGGGTATACAGACAAGCCAGCCGCCATCAAACTGGAAGAACACAGCCAGTAACCCCATAGTAAAGGTATCAAGGGATGGAGGAGAAGGTAATTTTGAAGGTACCTTCTTCCCTTCTGTAGCAATCCTTGAATAAAGCACTTTTGCATTTGTGCAGGGGTGGGAGGTGGAAACATTCCTTAAAAGGGCAGGAACCAAGGACCAACAGCAAAAAAGCAGATGGTAGCTATGGGCCTGTGCATGGGTATCATTAGGGAGAAGCTATGCAGAATAGGTTCTGAGAGATCCTACACAAGAGGGCACAAACATCACGCTAAGGACAGCCCTTCAGGAAGCACAGGGAGCTATGGATGGAGGGTGTGTAGGAGGCAGAGGCATGTCTGTGGGGCAAGGACATGAGACAGAATGAAAGAAAAGAAGACCTATGGAAAGAAATTCCTTTCAGGAAAGGACGAGAGTCTGTGAGAAAAGATGAGGGCTTGAGTTAGGGTAGAAGGCAATGTTAGCTCTGAGAGGTGCAGACTTACGCAGGGTTAGGATTGCTCTTCTTGGCACAACTGGGATAAAAAGATTCCCCCAAAGACCCCCAAAGCATCAGGACTGCACCAGTGAGGGGTGTGCTCTCCAGGAATGGTGAAGTAATGTGTGTGTGTGTGTGTATGTGTGTGTGTGTGTGTGTGTGTGTGTGTGTATGTGTATGTGTGTGTGCGTGTGTATGTGNTGTGTGTGTGTGTGTGTGTGTGTGTGTGTGTATGTGTATGTGTGTGTGCGTGTGTATGTGTGTGTGCATGTGTGTGTGCATGTGTGTGCATGTGTGTGTGCACGTGTGTGTGTATGTGTATGTGTGTATTGTGTGTTTATGTGTGTGTGCGTGTGTGTATGTGTGTGTATGTGTGTATGTGTGTGTATGTGTGTGTGCGTGTGTGTGTGTGTGTGTGTGTGTGTGTGTGAA
The DNA here is from genome assembly GCF_900095145.1 of Mus pahari. Taxonomy (NCBI): domain Eukaryota; kingdom Metazoa; phylum Chordata; class Mammalia; order Rodentia; family Muridae; genus Mus; species Mus pahari. The sequence continues at coordinate 28,791,875 of NC_034596.1, forward strand.
AGAGAAAAGGGAGAAGGGGATAGGGAGGGGGAGAGGGGGAGAGGGAGAGAGAGAAAGAGGGAGAGGGAGAGAGAGAGAGGGAGAGAGAGAGAGAGGGAGAGAAGGAAAGAGAGACAGAGAGACAGAGACAGAGACAGAGAGACAGACAGAAACAGAAAGAGACACAGAGACAGAGTGAGACAGAGACAGAGAAATGGAGAGAGACAGAGGGACAGATACAGACAGAGACACAGAGAGAGAGGAGTGAGCAGAAGAAGAGGATATCAACTCATGGAGTAAACTGTCCTCCTCGAAGGAGGTGCCTCTCCTCATTCTATTTGGAGTTTACTCGCATCAAGGAGACTGACCGTGGTTTTGCTTTCTGAGTCGTGGCCACATGTGGTTCACTGAAACATGAAAATACAAGACATGTCCAGAAGTCAACAATTTGTAAGTTTTAAGTTGCCCACTAATTGTTGTAGCTGCATGGAACCATACACTACCTCTCTTTTCTACTGGGGATGCGAGACATCCTTTTGCCCAGCATGTGCACACTGTAGACACTGCCTGCTGCTAGTCACCTAGAGCCATCTGTTATCATACCAACTGTCTTGGTACCACAATGACCCTTACTCGGCTTAATGGTGACTCTAAAGTGGAACACTGATATCAACAATTCAGATATCTCAGTAAGAAGTCATAAACTGCTTCCCTTAAGCAATAATTAGGATTATCATAAACTTGCACAGGAATATGTATAAGGCATACACTGGAGAAAACATAGATGCCCAGGTTTCAGCGTTCAATTAATTACCTTTAAAATCATTGTGGCAAAGGATCTAAAGGGTCTTAAGGGAGGAAAATTTACTTTGGCTACAGATTTCAAGAGATTGCCATTCATCACGGAAGGTATTGGGCAGGAGCTGCTCATGGTGGTGGGAGTATATGGGGCATGTGGTGGCAGCACCTCATATCTTGATAGATCAAGACGCAGAGACCTCAAGTTAGAAACAGAAGCAGATATATAACGTTTAAGCCCTACCCCAGACAGCTCATGTCTGCTAGCTGGAGCCCGGTACTAAAGTTTCTACAATGTCTAAAGTCAGCAATAGCAGCTGAGGACTAAGAGTTCAAACACACGTGGGGAACATCTCAGATTCAACTCCAACAGGTATTAACTGTGACTCTGGTAGCCACTGGGTAAGGGATGTGTAAGACCATGCCTTCTGGAAATGGAAACCCTGTCATATCTTCTAGCAAGTCCCTGTTCTGTTGCTTGAAGAAACACCCTGACCAAGGCAACGCTTACAAAAGAAGGCATTTAACTGGAGGCTTCCTTACAGGTTTCAAAGGCTTAGTCCATTAGCATCATGGCAGGGAGCACAGGAGCTTGCTTACATGGAGATAGAGAACAAGCTGAGAGCTTTACATCCTGATCTGCAGGGAGGCAGAGAGTGACTGGGTTTGGCAGGGGCTTCTGAAACCTCAAAACTCACCCCCAGGGACACGCTTCCTCCAAAATGGCCATACTACTTAATCCCTCTAATTCTTTCAAGTAGTTCAACTCCCTGGTGACTAAGCCATCAAATACACGGGCATAGGTGCCATACTTATTCAAACCACCACAATATTTGGCAGGATTTGAAGGCAAATATTTTAAAATGTCACCCTCAAAATTGGTGTTGTAATCTGTCTGTAGGCTGTGGTCTGTGTTAGGTGATGAATTTGTCCGTTTTCTCTGACTCACATATGATGTTTTTAAAAGAAGAATTCATTTTTTAAAAATTTTGAAAAATTATGTGTACGGTTGTATGTCTGCACCAAGTATGTACATGTGGCTACAGGTGCCAGTGGAAGCCAAAACATGCCAGCTGATTCAACTAGAATTGCATTACAGGCATTGCAAGCAGAAAGTCATGGGGCCTGGAAACTGAACTTGGCTCTTCTACAAGAGCTCTATGAGCTTTCCGCCACCAAACCATCTCTCAGACACCTCTGGTTCACATTCTTCTTAGTCTTTCTCCTTCAGTAAATAACAGAATTACAAACTAATGCATTGTATTGACATTGGCAGGATTTTTTTTTTTTTTTTAAGACAAAAATGACTTCACCAAGTAACCTTGATTCTGTCACGTTGGGTGTTTCAGAATACTTTAAGATGAACGAGAACCTTGGGCAAAGCTGTTTTAACTAATACCATTTTTTGTAATTTGCACTGGCTCCAGGGTATCTCACACACATACTGAGAGCAAAAGAAGCTGGGAATGAAGAAAGTCTGTGTGGTTTCACCTTTTTTTCCCCTGTGCTAGTAAATATTTCATTTGGAAATTTCCATGTTCTGACAAAGATAAATAACCCCTACTCATTTTATGCAACCGAGGTCAATATCTTGAAGGACAGTATAGAATTTCCCTCATTTTTAATTTAATGTTGAGGGGTGAAATATTGATAGTGATGCCCTGGAAAGATATCTTCAGGTTATTCTGGTGTACAAATAATTTACAAATGCATGAAGCTGGCACTGGCTCATACCAGTCTGTGCTTTGCCACTTGGAGAACCATCAACATCTGCAGGACTACCCAGTGCAGCCTCCTGGCTTCTCTTGGCTTCTCTTCCTGTTCTAGTGAGGATGAAGGATGACTTTCATCTCCCTTTTCAGGGGGACATACCCATCCCTGTGCTTCTGTTCCCCCCCCCCTTTAAAAACGCCATGCTCGAATTCACCTTTCATTCTATCACCAATATGAGTTGTTTCTTTGAACCCAAGTCTTCAGCCCTCACTCATCTCCAGGGGCAGTGAATAACGAGCTTACACTCACATTCCAAAACATAGATGAAAATTGGACCCAGCTGGCTCTGCTTGTAGAATCTGTTATTTTATAAACTATAATTAGAAGCAACGTGATTAATGAAATGGACAGGGAGTAGAAGAGACAATCTAGTCAGTTCCCTTGCAGAGAGGAAAAAGCAAATTTACAGCATATGTCTGCCAGGGGCAGCTAGACCAGCTATGCTTCAGGGTGTCCAACACTCTCATGGTGCTTGCCTTTGGGGACAGTGTCTTTTCGTATGTGGAGATAATCCTTTGACAAAGATCCAGTAACTCAATTAGCTTTCTAGAGATCTCCTCTTTCCAGGTAGAGCCCCATCTCTGTGATGGCTGAGCCCAGGATCACTTCCCAGGAGGTGGGGGTCCCCTGCCTTTCCCCAAATCTAAGTGGCACCTGGAAAGTGGTATCTGTGCTATAGAAGAGATCCAAGACATAGGATGTGACTAAGGGACCTCTTGTGGGGCTTCCTGATCATCTAATTGGATAGCATTTTCTTGTCACTAATAAAAATCTTTAAATTTCAATTAAAACTTAAAATTTAAACAGACACCATGAGTTATTATTATCTTCAAAAATCTCATAGCTCATTAAAAAAAAAAAAGAGAGAGAGAGAGAGAATCATTTTCCGAGGTTGGGGTGAGCTGGCTCTGAAGATTACTGGATGTGTATCATCCCGAGTTTATCTGATGGTGATGGTTACAAGCACATCCCATGTCTGCCCACAGGTTCTCGAGAAGCCTGCTGAGATGAAGGAAACGGTGCTCTCAGCTGAGATTCCATGCTCACCCCCAAGTCATGTTATAGCCTAATCCCCAGTGATAAGAGACTTTTTTGGAGATGGTGGGGTCACATGAGTAGAGACCATTGTATTCTTGTTTAAAAGCCCCTCCCACTAAGGGAGGGTACAGAGAAGGTGACATTTGTGAACCAGGAATCCTCAGATGCCAGACACCAGATCTGGCTGAACCTAGGACTTGAAACTCCCAGGACTATGAACAGACCTGTCCTCCAACCCAAGCTACATACTGGCCTCCACCAGTATCCACCTGTCTCACTCTAGAAAGAACATCCCAGTGTCTAATTATGCTAGTTTTTCCTGCCTTGGACTCTTTTTCTTCCTTCCTCTAGCCTAAAGGCAGCAGCAAAAGCTTCAGAGATCATTTTTAGAGGACAGGCATCTCATATGCTTGCCTCTCTTCAGGGTCAGCTTGTTTAGGAAGCTCAGGATGCTAGTTGCCAGAGAGCCTCAGAAACATCCTAGATGGGTTAACTGTATCATCAAGTTACCACTTGATACAGAGTGTCTTCTGATGGAAGAAGGGTTACACACTTGCTTAGAGATTACATTTAGCTACAAGTTTCTGTCAATAGGGTAGCTCTAATTCTGTGGTCAGCCAGGATAGGTCAATTCCAAAGAAAGCCACCTGCTATAGTGTCCTGGCTAAGCTGTGCAAGCAAACTTGCATGGGAGCAAACTCAAATGACTCTGAGGAACATTGGAAGCAAGCACTGCTCCTGAGGGGTATTGTGCCCCTGTCTCTACTCTTCCTGCACCTGAGGTCATTCAGCTGTCCCCGGTTCCTCCTCCTGAGGATTATGACAACCTGTGTAATGGCTGGAATGGGTTGTCCACTTCTGCTGACTTCAGTGTGGCTGAGGAAGCAGCATCAGAAATCCATGCCCGGCATTGGTCTCTGTGGGAGACTCGAGAGCAGAGTTCTGTTTGCTGTCTGCTCTGAGCTCACAGCTGCTCACGCCCAGTTCTCCTCTCAGCATCAGACAGGCTTCACTGGCTTCCTGATGATAGAGACTCCTCTTACAGACTGAAAATCATGTGCTATTGTTTCTTCCAAAGACAGAATTATTCTTCATTAGACTGTGCTTTGTTACAGGGATACGGATGGGAATATTAAGATGACTGTATTAGTCTGCCGTGATGAAAGTACTTCATTTTAATAATAAGAATGATTTTCTCCTGAGAAATTTGTAAAACTCTGGATGTGTTTGTTAACACACCCCCTTCTTCTTACCCTCCTCCTCTCTTATCCTCCCTACTCTCTTTCTTCCTTGGGACAGGGGCTCATATATTTCAGGGTGATCTTGAACCTGCTGTATAGCCAAGGATGACTTTCAACCTGGGATGCTACTCTACCCTCTCCAATGCTGGGATTACAGGCATGCACCCAAATACCCATCATTTTACAGTATGTTCTGTATTTCTGTACTAAGTTTCTTTCAGTGTTAACATACTAATTTAAAACGGACTTATTTAGTACATGTGTAGGCTGCAAAGATAACTTATCTAACCCTGCCCTGAAAAGCTCACTCTCAAACACAGAAGAAACCATAAGAAACTTAAATATAGCCAATGAACCCAGACATAAGGTCTATGTATGTGTGTGTGTGTGTGTGTGTGTGTGTGTTGGGGGGGGTGAGAGTCACATCACAACAGAAGCTAGCTGTAGGGGTAGGAACAGTTATTCCACCATTACCCAACACTGCACCTCCTCATAATCTCATGGTAAGCCATATAACTAGTCAGCTAAATAAAACTCCAGGAAAGTAAGTCTTTCCATTTATGAAGATCTTAGAAGTAGGGGAGATGGCTCAGAGGCAAAGTGTTTGCCACACAAGCATGAAGCTCTGAATTCAGATACTCAGTAACCACATAAAGACAACATCTTCTGTCCAGCCGTGGGCAGGCAAAGACAGGTGGATTTCTGGAGCTCACTGGACAGCCAGCCTAGCGGAATTAGTGAGTCCCAGTCCAGAGCAAACTCAAAAAATAAGGCAGAGAGGAACTGAGAAAGAAATCAAACATCAGCCTCTGGCCTCTACACACAGTACACATACATGTATGTATGTGCACTCACATGTCCATGTGCACACGCCTACGTGAACACACACATACCACAGAGAGAGAGAGAGAGAGAGAGAGAGAGAGAGAGAGAGAGAGAGAGAGAGAGAGAGAGAGAGTTAGTTCAACTGATTGATTGATTGATTGAATGAATGAATGAGGGTGTATGCTAACCCCAAGAACACCTAGCGGCCTAATTTCCCCCTTGCTTCATAAGCCATAGCATCTGCAGCTGGGGAGGCTATTTCTGAGGGGAGTGGGGTTGTATAAGGTGAGGTATCACCTCTGTTTCTTTCCCTCATCGTGGTGAGCTCAGGGCTGAACCTGCAGAAGCCTCCAAGGCCAGGAGGTGCCCCTCGTTCTTGTTTCACTTCAGTTAAAACCTCAGCCTTTTTGTGCCTCGTCCGCGCTTGTGTTCCCAGAGGAGCCCTGGTAGTCTGAGATCTGTGAAGGATGGGGGTTGGGCTGCAAGTCTGTGCATCCGAATTTGTTGAGATGCACCCACACACCTCCCAGGCATCTCCATGTGTGTACATAAAATTTCTCTTTACCTGTTGTTTAAATGTTTTACTTTAAATTAAATTTATTAACTATTATTATTAAACTAATTTAAACTAAATTAATTTTTTTTAGTTTAAATTCTTATTTACCCACTATTCATCTCTATAAATATTAGCTCGTTCTCTCTCTCTCTCTCTCTCTCTCTCTCTCTCTCTCTCTCTCTCTCTCTCTCTCTCTCTTTCTCAACCAACCAGGATGGAAATCCACATAATTCAAGCTAAGGGCCACAGAGAAGTTAACATTCATTGCAGATCACTACATGACAATTCTCATTCGTCTCAGGCTGACACATCCTCCCCTTTATCAACAAGGCTAACCTTCAGTTGACTGACTGATGGTTAAAAGATAGGAAATTATACCTTGAAATCCCACAGTACCACCTGCTTACAGGGGCATCTCAGATGTCAGGCCATCATGTGCTGTTCCTTCAGAGTGTGTTCCAGGGAACAACGGTGCCTCAAGCCTACCATGAACCAACCTCCTCGGGACCCTGTGACTCCCAGACTGAAGGAGTGACAGGCCAGAGGCAGGGAAAGGTGACAGGCCCCTCCCTGAAGAAATCCTGACAGGAAAGTGCTGCAGGTCACTCTCTGCCTCCTCACTCTTCCTACAGTAATCCCCACTCAGACAAGGCCTTGGCTCATAGTAGAAGACAGGATGCAGCTTGCTGAGACAGCGACAGCCCAATGTGCTAAGAGTCTCGTCCATTCGTCACTTTTAGCCTAAACCCAGGAGTCCACAGCTAACCCCAGCTTAGGGCTTCACAGGTTGTCCTCAGGCCCTCTAGAGGTTCACAAGCTCCCTCCAGCTCAGGGTTCTACAGATTTTGTTTCCCCTAGCTTACCACCTCAAGCCTCCACAGTCTGCCCTCACTGCAGAGCTCCACAGTCCTCCCACCTCCCCTTCAGGAACCCAAAGCCTGAATGTCCCATCTAAGGAGCCCACAGCCTCCCACTTCCCTTCAGGGTCCCACACCTTGTACTGTCCACAGCCTGCCAGGATGTCCCTCTACCACTGCCTTTGGCCAACTCTCCACCTAGAAAAGCCAAGTAATTCTATATCATGTCTCTTCTTCGTAGAAAGCAGTTCTGAAACGTTCTTTTGTGGAGTGAGACAAGGGCAGGATAAAAATAGACCTAATCCTTCACAGATAACAATGTCAGGTAGGTCGTGTTGCTCAGGGTAATGTCATAAGAAAGAGATTCAAGGAAAGAGGTGACATTATGTCTCTAAACAATGCGTATGAATTACACACACACACACACACACACACACACACACACACACACACCTTTTAATGCACCCAGTTGATACTTTCGTTTGACTTTAGTTTGTATTAAAGCTAGTTTGTTGATGACGCATTTATGTAAAAACAAGAAGAAAGTCTACCTATTGATAATAAAGAGATGCCTCAGTGTAGTGCTTCTGAAGGGGACAAGGGACTTTTTCTTACATTCAGTGCCTCAGATGACTCTATCAAACAATGCAGATTGCAAAACTCCTCAATTGGAATTTGACTCTTAGAGCATTTCCAAGCTTCGACTTCCTGTTGCTATTTACTAAGCAAATTGTGGATTTTGTTAGATTTAAATACTTTGTTTCATCTGTCACAATACCAGGTCACAAACTCTCAATGGAAAAGTATCAGCCCTGAGTTTAAGTTGCCTTCTAACTCTGGCCTGAACGTGGTCCCTCTCACACAGGCAGCCTTTCTTCTGCCAACCCTTCTCCCAGGGTGTCTGAGTGCAGGGTGCACAGGCAGTACCTTCGTTTCAATCTGCTTGGTGTCCAGATTCTGAAAGAGCAACTTTACTCGAGTCTTCCCGTCATCTGAGGATCCCTTAAGCTGAGAGAACTTGAATCTCCAGAGGACGTTCTGCAGAGATGAAACAAATAAGAGACTTATAAGCAGAGTTATATTTAATTCATTCATTCATTGAATTAATATCTCTTCATGATGTAAAGCACCTAGCAGGTAACTGCCACTTGTTCTGACATCATGCCTGCCTTCAGTGTGTAGAGGCTGACCTCATGCCCAACCAGCTCAGGGTCTCATATTGGCCAATAGTCCTCACCCTGCTTTTCCCTTCTGGCTTTCCTGTACCTACCCTGGAAGATTCCTAAGACCATTGCGTCCTTATTTGTTTACAAGACTGTAACATCAACTGAAGGCAGGTTTCCTTACGGAACTATGAAGTCAAATGAGGTCCCCCGCCCTGAAGGGTACCCACCCGTTAAAACGGAAAGCTTGCCTCCTGGTTGATCACCCCATCATGGCTACATCCTATCATTGAGTCTTGGGTTCCCAAGAACCAACAGAATGACACAGGCAGCAGTGCCTTCCACCACGACCTCAAGTGTCCGTGGAGCCCTTGCTGAGGTGCCTCAGAGGTAAGATGTAATCGCAGTCCTTAGGAGGCTGAGATGGGAATGTGACGACAAGTTTGAGGCTAATCTGGTTCACAGAGTGAGCTTCGAACCAGCCAGGGCTACCAAGGGAGAACCTGCCTCGCAAAGAGAAACCACAATCTTTGTTGTCCTAGAAAAAATACTAATGGGGGTTAGCAATGTTTTAGCAACCTTCAGGTTGTTTCTATTGCAAACATCATTTTCTAAATGAACAAAGCATTTTCAGTGTTAGGCAGACAAGGAATGGAACGTCTCAAAAAACAGTTCTGACCCTCTCGACGGCAAGGGGAGTGCCATGCCTCACACTGGTGTCATGATGCCTTGTGAGACTCTTTATAGTGAACTGAGGACACGGATCAACAGAAAAGTCTCACAGCTCTTGCTGCTTTTATGCGTCAAGACATTTGTCCACAGTAACTTGAGAACCATCCGCTCTACCTTCGCATTTCCTCCGTGCTGAGGCAGAGCCTCTGCCTGCTTTGGCAGATCTGCGTGCCAGGCTGTTTTCAGAGCAGAAATTAAAGAGAACATGAAAAATCTCACCCCAGTCACAGCCCGAGACCACCAGTCTCATCGTGTAGCCCTTATTTGGGGTGACGGAAGAAAATGAGGTCCTGCTTCTCCTGTTTTGGGATGTGTTGCAAAACATCCAGGCCCGCATGATGAATGGGGGTGGTCAGCAGGCTTATTCCAGAATTTTTTCACATGAGCCTTATGTCCTCAGCATGGTGATGCCATAGCACCTTAGGATGTCTGATACTTATTTAGCTCGTTGTCTTTAATGACTCACAGTCATTCGTCTCAATTTTCAAAGTCCCAAGCTTTGTTTCGTGAACCTAAAATGTTATCTTTTATTTAAAAGAAAACTATTTTGGAAAACCATGAAAACTTTTTCTGCCTGTGGTCTAAGTAAGCTACTTAGTCTCCGAACGCTGAGCCCTTCCTAAATATGCAGTTGAGCCTCAGATCTGGGTTTGCAAGCTGGGAACTCAGAGCCCAGATTGGTTGCTTAGAGATCATGACACAAATAGTACTCACGTAAGTTCAGACATCAGGAGATGGATTGGAAAGGGCATTGAGTCCTGCTGGAGTAATAAAGGCTGGTGACATCGCAACACTCAGCTCTCAGTCATGGAGCAGGAAGGCACCTTTGTGTTTGTGTGGTTTTAGCAGTCAAAGCATTCACACACAGACACACAGACACACAGACACACAGACACACACACACACACACACACACAACCCTTGCTTTGCTTTCGCCAATGACAATTTTTGTTAACAGCCACTGCTCATCCCTTCAAAACTACTTGGGGCTTTAATGTATTGGGGGTAGACAGTGTCACAGATACCTAGTTAGAATGCCTGGTGGCGTCCACAGAGACTACGACACTGGAATCATGGTGTTTTGTTTCCCCTGGCAGAATGACCTCAGTATCTTAGTCACTTCCTTTTGCTTTTGAGTTTGGTCTCTGTGTGTCTGCCTCCTCCTGCCTTCACACTGTAGAGTTATGGGATTCTAGCCTGGAGCTCAGGCTTCATAGGCACCAGCGCAGCATTCATAGGCACAGCCCACCAGGAGATCTGTAGTGAGCAAATTGGAGTATCGCTGCTATGAGCATGGAACATCCATGAGGCAAGAAAAGCAGACTCTCACCATTCCAGGAACCCTCCAGTTAGTGGCACCAGAAAGATTTGCTCCCTCCAATCTTGTGTGGCAGAAAATTCTGAAGTGTGGCTTATTTCAGAGAGGGCTGGAGACCTGGTGTCGCTGGAAATCAGAGTGGCATAAACCCTGGAGTCCTCTGCCCTATGTTAGTGCTGTAATCCCACTAGAGACAAGGCTGGGCATTCACACTGTGGATAATAGCTGCTGGAGAGGAAGATCTTTGGGGATCTGGCTGTTCTTTATTCTATACATGTGAGCCTGGAACTCGGAGAGTAAAGAGGAGTAGCCAGTCTCTGCTTTACCTCTTCATTTCTAGCTCTTCCCCTACCTCCACGTACCATGACAAGACCAGAACATCAGTCAGCATCAAGCGACAGCTCAAAAAAAATGTTGTGTTGACCAGAGTTCTCATGCCAGCTAGCTTGTAGACATGTCAGGTCCAGAGCTGGGGCCACATACCTAGAATGGTATTCTAGTTTATTCTAATTTTGATATCTTTAAAATGTCATTCTAGAAATGTACAAATGTTCTATGGTCTTCTCATTTAGTATCTGGGTAGGACACATGCTTGGCTATGTTTCCTGTCCTTCCTAATTACTCCTTATGTTGGTGAAATAGCTGATAGAATAGACTGATGCCTGGAGACAACGGCTTGTCTCTCCCTGGTAAAAGAGAAGCGAGGATTACAGAATTGAGCCATTAGTGTATGAGGGATGTCTATGTGGATATCCACTAAATCACAAACAGTTATCAGAATCCTAGCATGGTGCATATGTGTGTGTGTGTGTGTGTGTGTGTGTGTGTGTGTGCTACTAAGGATGGAACTTAAGGCCTTGTGCATGCTATCATACTCTCCCACCAAATCATATTCCACCCTCAAATCGTGTTTTCTTAGGCCTTTGATATAGAGAGCTATATGCCAAGTCATAGATTTAGCTGTGTCTCAGCAATGATATACAAATGGACTGTTCAACACTGTGCCTTAAAAGGGTCTCTTCCCCCCTCTCTCTGTATGTATGTATGTATGTATGTATGTATGTATGTATGTATGTATATAGGCATGCATATAGAAGCCAGAGGGTTAACCTCAGTTGTTCCTCAGTTGCCACCCACTTTTTTTTCTTTGAGACAGGCCTGTCGTTAGGTTGGAACTTACTCAATAGGTAAGGCTGGTTGCTAATAAGTTCCTGGGGTTGACCTGTCTTTGCTTCCTCTGGCTTCCTTAGGTGAGTTCTGGGGCTGGACCCCATGCTTGCAAGGCCAGCACTGTATTGACTGAGCCATCTCTGACCCCATCCTTATCCATGGTATTCTGGGTAAGGGGCAGCCTACTTTGTCTAGCCCAAGGAGGCATTAAAGGCTTGACATGAATTCTAATGTTTAATGGTCAAGGTTCAGACTGATTAGATAATCCGTCACCAGGGAGTCCAGTCCCCAAGGGCTCATAGCAGTCATGTGTCACATTATGAAACAAATGATACCATTTAAAACTGTTGAAAGGCTAATTTTCAGGGAGAGATGCTAGATTAAATGTTAAGACATGTCCTCAGAGCCCCATTCGAGACCTACCATGGGAAGTAAGGACATTGCCTGGTAAAAAGGAAGACAAGGGAGCAGGAGGGGATTTCAGAGTAGAGGAAGATGGCTAATGTGTGACTTAGTTGATATTGTGTACTGTGGGTTCAACCCCCACACAAGAGCAAGAGGCCGTGCAATTGTGAGGTCGAACATGTTGCTTGTGGCCTGTGCAGACCAGCTCAGAACTTCCCCGAGATCCTACAGAAACAGGAAGGGAGCTACAGAATACTAGACCCCACTTCCAAGTCATTAGGAACCCGGGTTCACATCAAGCTCTTCCCCTGCCGTGTTGCCATCCCTGGCTGCACACCAGACAGTAGGTAGAAATGCTAAGATTCTCACAAACAGTCTCTTGAAGACTCTTATGTGTGCTGTTCTAGTCCCTGGAGTGGCAGGAAGACTGGCTGACCATGAATAAGCCAGAGACAGAAGCAGAAGTAGACCGTCAGTGGGACCTCCAGCAGGCAATAGGACTGCTATGCTGGGCTTTGCTCTTCCTAGGTGAGTGCCTTGATTGGGATCTATCCCGGGATATTGCTAAGTGCAGCGCCAAAGACACACATAGAATCCTGCAGACTGTGTGGAGGTCGACCATGCAAACCTGCCCTAAAGGTGGAATCCTGAAGGTCCTAGATGTGGTGTCCTGAACTGCAAGACGGCGTGTCAGAGAGGAGGAAGTAGAAACCACGTGGAAGGGCACTTCTTCCTCCAAGGTAGATGCTGTAACCCCATATGCATCCCAGAAGGACACACGTGGCAAGAAGATTCAGGTCTGGAGTCTAGATCAGATGGTAAGTCGCAAGTGTAGGTTCTGCATCCATCTGTGTGAGTACCATGCTCATGGAAAGGTTCAGTGCCAAGAACTCTTGATAAGGACCAAGAAGTCATTTGCTCACCAACCCTGTGCTATAAGCATGAATGGCCTTTGATGCTGGGTGCAGAATTGAAATCCATCCTTGATATTACATTTTTTAAATACAATTTTATTATTACTACAGTCACCATGTGAGTCCACGAGGGTGGGGGGAACATCATGATAATGTCACTTAGAGGAAGTGAAGTGACAATGTTCGTAGTGAGTTTTCAGGTACCACAGGATTCTTTAACAAAAGCAGGTTCCTTTTCTGTCTCAGGATTTCTCCCCCTCTGAACACAGGCTGCTTGAATAGTCTGTCTGGTGCTCTATCCTGTTCATGGCAGGTGCTAAGCCGCATTTTGGGCCCCCCATCATGGACATCCCGAAGCGGCAGAGTACAGTACCCTTCCAGGTACTAGTGAGGAAAAACCTGTAGTCATCTCCACATGTCCCCTAGAGGGCAGACTTGTCCTGGCTGAAATCTTTGTTCTGGTAAAAAGAAGGGTGTAGGGAAGAGCTGTAGACAAAGTTGCTGTCTGGGAGTACTTATCAACTGGTTGAGAGACTGGGTCACAAAAGAGCATAGACTAAGAGGCTCAGATACAGCAGTTTGGAAACAGCTACGAGAAAAAGATTGCTGGTTTTTCGAAGCCTTTGATGAGCCTTCACTTCGGAAGTGTGGGCTCTGGGTACGATGGGAGGCCAAAGCTGAGCTGGCCCAAGGTGTGTGGAAAGCAGGTTTCGGGAAATGTCCTTATGGTTAGTAACAGAAATGAAGACATGATCCAGCAGAATCCATGTGTATGAATGAGTTCAAGAGTGAGGCCGTCCCCAAACACACTGCCGTCATTCATGTCCGGTGACACATCATCAAACTGAAGCTTTATACAAGAAGTAAAGTTCCAACAGTTCAGGGTTTCCTAAGTGCTGATCAGCAGCAGCCGATCTGAAGGGATCCAAGATACCCCGAATGGACAGTAGGGACACCCTTTCTGCTCTATTCTGCAAGAGAAACCACAGGAAGCTGCTTCCTGCGAGAGCCACGGGGTTCTGTAACACAGGGCCCCTTGATCCCGCTCAAGCCGCCCACAGAGACCACTCATCTGCTCTGTGGCTCTGTCGTAGGCTGTTGTGCTTTGTCCTTGCTAATGAAAGCCAACGAGATCTCCAAACTAAATCTACTGGCATCCCGAGCTCACAGCAGCATTCCCCACAGGCGTGTGTCCTCAAACATCACTCATTTGTAATTAGCAAAATAGGTCTTCATAAATATTATGTGAAAGAGCATTGGCTCTTCACGTTGGCGAAGGATTTCCTAACACTTATGTAATTTGGAGAGCCCTCAGATGATGGTGGAAATAATCCAGTGATTTCTACTGCTCACAAAGACGGCTTAATCAATACAGCTGGAATCCAGGACAGCTTTCCGTGCCTGGATGCAGTCTACCAACGTGCAGAGCATACTCTCACCAAAACCACTCAGGTTTTTAGCCATGGTTCTTTTCACTCTGTTCTAGTGTTATGGGTTTTTTTCCTTCAGGGAGATTATGAAAACCTATCCTGTGTTTTCCTCTCTCTCCTTCCCTCCCCACCTCTGTCTGTCGCTGAATCATAGTTGCCAAACACCATTTCACTGGAGATTTTGCTGCACGGGTTCTAGGGCTTGTAAACACCCAGGGACCACAAACTAGCAAGCAGGAAGGCAGATCATATAGGCAGACCTTCAGTTCCAGCACAGCTGGTGGGAGCTGCCTGCTCTCAGGCATATCTGATTTAAGTGCAAAGGAGCAGGCACAGAGCCGCAGGAATTCCCTACATCTTACCTTTGTCTTACCGTCAAAGCAGGTGAATCCCAGTGCAAAATCCACCGTGAAGCACAGCATCTCTCCTTGCCAGCTGCACAGATATGTTTTGGACTAGAAAAGAGTATGAATTTTGAGTGAGCGTTCTGCGATAGTTCTGGTTAACTAAATAGCAAGGCAGTTGGCTCATTCGCTACCTTAGCCAAAGTACACTGTTTTCAGTCTGAACACACCAACTATGCAGAATAAAAAGGCAGGTTTGGGGGTTACAGGGAACTGCAGAGACACATGTGGGCACTGGGATCTTCCTTGCTTTTCGTTTATAGACAGATGTCTTTAAAGGTACCCACTAAACAAAACCAAATCATTAAAACATTTCAACAAATATTAGTTCTTCATTGTGTTTTTAAAAACACTCACTGGACTATCTATGTGCTTCAAGTGTTTCACAGTAGTATAGGGCATGTATAGGTCACATAGAAAGGAATAGTCCTAGGCCTGGAGAAGTTTTTTTTTTTTTTTTTTTTTTTTTNTTTTTTTTTGTCAACTTTAGTTTGTAGGTCAAGTTACCCCAGTCTACAGATGATCTGAAGCCATCATTTCTGTGGGGGGGGGGATCAGGGTGCTTTCACGGGATAGAGATGAAGGTCTTGCTTAGGGGTGATGATAGGGCAGGACTTGGTTTTCTGACTCTCTGACATACGTACTCAACACCTGGAAGTCAGGAGGAGCCCATCTCACATCTGCACTGCTTCTTATCCCTCGACCCAGGAGTAGAGGGACTCTTACTGTTACTGCACTGTTACTGACTCTGCCGCTTAGATCCACTCTATTACATTCCCATCCCAGTAACAAGACAGATGCCTTGAATATCGTTAAACCATACCAGGGATCCCTGGGGAGGTTGCCACTACATCTTGGCTCCATTCTCTCCTTGGCCTCTTTCAGTGGACACAGGGAACAGGCCCACAAAGAGAGGACCCTGCCCGACGTGGCTTGACAACCCTTCGTCTCTCTTAGCCTTCAATCAGCTTCCCAGTACTGCCGTGTATTCGTATCTGCTTCCCGAAACCGTGTACACGGCAGCTGCCCACTGACCCCCCTCTTCAGGCTATGAGGGGTTTGATGCTGGTAGAAAATGGAAGGTCTAATAATAACGGCTCCAGCTTTTCCCTTAGCGCACCTTCCCTAACCTGGCCCAGAGCAGAAGTGCTGGACTTCCTTTGGCAAGTCCATGGCCATTTATGTGCTCATAGTTTTTAGGACTCACTACATGTCTAGAATGTAAATGTAGCGATTATAAACTGGGAGAGAACATTTCTAGGGGACCACTGCATTCTTGTATCCCAAGCTCTGATGTCATGAGAAGAGTAGAGTCGTGAACCCCAGTGGATACAGCCTGGTCTTTGAAGGGTAAGAAAACACCGTCGTAGAATGTTACAAGCTCATGTGTTTTACCAGCCCCTCAGGGTCCTAGGAATGACAGCAGAGAGACATGGAAGGTTTATGCAGAGGCTCAACCCTGCGGAATCTCACAGCTGAGCCAGCCAGTGGTTGCCAAGACACACAGCCTCTCCTCATTCAAAACTTCAGAGTCTGGCACGGTGTGTGTGCATATGTGTGTTAAGTCTCAGTACCTCCGTTGTGTTATATAGTAAATCCTTTTCTTTAATGTGTTGGAAAAAACCTCAAGTTGACATCTGTCTCCCAGTCCTTTGAAAAGAGTAGACTTCATGGTCCATCCAGTGGGAGTAGGGTATCAGAGAAGTGGTCATAAACATGACCATGTTAAAGGTACCCTGTGGACTGCTTGCATTTTAAAAATATATCAGCAGCTTAAACATTTGAATGTTACCGATAGGGAGAATTTTTATGACACATGTTTGGAATTGTTCAAGATATATAGGCAATAAGGATGACTTGCTGAATAGCTTTAGGTCAGCTGGTTAAAGTATGGATACAAGTTACACACAGAACACTGGCTGGCTGGGCAGACAACTGCCTTATCTCAGGGGAAGCTGCAGCATGGCATACAACGACCCACAAAACAATGCTTCATGGCTGTCTGTGGCAGAGGACAACGAGGAAAGCTCTGTGAATAAATTACTGTGCTCAGGAGAGATGTAATAAGTGCCGCCCACCACAAATGCCCAGACTTTAGAACAAGTTTGCAGAGCATTTTAGAACATATTATATGAAAAGGTCAGAGTGGCCTTAATAATAGCTCAAAGTATATGGCTGTGAAGGTCAGCAGCAGAACAAAAGAAAAGACAGCTGCAAAGAAGAACCGGTGTTTAAGAAAAACATCAAAAACCCAAGCACAGAATCACCTGGAGTTTTTTTTTTTTTTTTTTTTTTTTTTTTTAATCCCAAAACAAAAAACAAATGAGAAGTCTAGTGATCGTAAATGCCTTCTCGACTTTGTTCTGAAGAAAGAGCCTTGTTGCCTAGAGATGTTGTGGAGTTAGCCCCGTGCAATGGCTCGTGTCCCAGGAGGAGACTATGTGAGAAGAATGAACAGTCTGTTGGGTTGGGTAAGGCTTGCCTGCAGTGCTGGCTTTTAGGAGGCTGAGGCGGGAAGACTGTTAGCCTGGGCTAGCTTAGCCCATACAGTCGGACTCTGTCTAAGGTAACAATAAAAATGAGGATGTTAGTGATGATTATGATAGAGATATCAACACAAGCAACTTGGAAAAAGTCCTGGGCTCAAACACAGAAAAGCAAGGAACAGGTCTGATCATATCCTCCCCTTGTCAAGCTTGTTTGTATTTGTGAAGGTTGTGACATGTAGTGTCCTGTCTGGTACTGTTTTTCTGCCTCTCCCTAGTGTGTGTGTGTGTGTGTGTGTGTTATGTGTGTGTATGTTCGTGTGTGTGTTTTATGTTTTTATACGCATGTTTGTAAGGATGCATATGGATGCTTGTTTTTATATATGCATGTTTATATGTATGTATTATTTATGTATGTATGCATGGATATATGTATGTATGGCTCTGCCTCCCTTCCATCCCCTCCCCTCCCCTCCTCTCCCTTCCCCTCCCCTCCCCTTCTCTCCCCTCCCTTCCCTTTTTCCTCCTTTGATTATGAGTAACTGCTTTCAATTCTTTCCTAAATATTTGGTAGAATTCTCCAATGGAAGCATCTGGTCCAGATATCTCTTTCTTGGGGAAGATGATCTGCTTCACCTTGATGGATTCCTTGATTTTTGTCACCTACTCTATGTATTTAGAGCTCCACAGGGCCTGTCTACAAGAAGTCTGCCAGGGTCTTTTTCTTTCCTGGTTCTGGCAATGTACGTTCTTCCCTCGTGTTCTTTCTTATGAGCCTTTGTACAGGCTTGTCAATGTTAATGAGATTTACAGAGCGCCAGCTCTGTGATTTGCCTTAATACTTCTCTGACACATTAATGACACAATGTTTTCAAGTTATTTGAGCATGTCCCTGCTATCTTTCCGTTACTGATTACTGTTTCCAATTTGGTTGGAGAGCACAATGTAAACGGTCTCAGTTCTTATCAGTTTTCTGTGGTTACTTCATAGTCTGGGCATGGTTGATGTTGGTGTAAGTCCCACAACCCTTCAAAATAATCTCCAGTCAGGTACTGCACAGCAGGATGCTCCACGAGCGGCCTCTTGCACTTCGCTTTGTTTCCTTTGGCTCCATCAGCTTTTACTTCATATATTTTGCAGTTCCGTGTCTGGCGAGCAGGCATACATTGCCAAGTCTCCTTGGTCGGGAGTTGGCTGCTCATCCTCCCACAATTCCTCCCGCTGTAGCAATCTTTGCTTTGAAGTCTACTTGATTTGATGACCCCCTACCCTGCTTTCCTTTGACCCAAGCCACATGGTGATATTTGAGGCAACCTCTCTGCAGACATCCTATGGTGGGGTGGTACTTGCTGACTGTGCAAGTTATTTATTTATTTGTACACAGCTTTTAATTGATGAGATTTGTGATGCCTCACTTTCTGCCTGCCATTTCCTTGCTCCCGTTTGCTTCCTTTCTGCTTCCTGCCATGTTAAGAAATGGTAGCATTCTGTTTTTATTTGTCTGAAGGGTTTTGAGTTTTGTCCTGGCTGTCCTCACCCCAGAGCTCCATGTCCTGTCCACATGGCCTCCCCTCCCCACTCACTTGGTTTAAGCATTTTCACTATGTACATTTGGACTCAGACTGGACAGTTGGTACGGCTTTTGCTTCAACCACAACATGTGAAAATCTCTGCCCTTCTCTTCGCTCTTCCCTAACACTCTGGGTTTCCACTCTGTTTTTTCCTTTTCTGTTTAGAGAAATTCTCTATCTAGTCCTTTTAGGAATCTCTGCCAGGGACAATTCATCTTCATTCCTCCTTAATTAGGAAATGGCTGGAAAGGCATTTTTAATCTTCAAAAGATACTTTCAATAGCTCTGGGATCTGTAAGACGCTTTTGTCCTGGCATTTAACTATTGGGACCCTTCTGTCTGCCATCATTCCTTTTTTATGAGAAAATTCGTGTAATCGCAATTATTTTACTTGGCAATCTTCTATTCTCTCTGGCTGATTTCAAGTTACTTTCATTTTTTTTTTTTAATCTGGTTTTCTGAGGATTAATCACAGCAGGCCTTGTTAGTGTAGGCTTCATGCGGTGTTTCTGTTTAGAGTCTGCTCACCTTTCTTTGAGTATATTTGTCTTTCCTGCTCTCTCCTCTCAGGTCTCCGGTCACAGGCATCACGCCTCAGTCTGGGTCCCGAGTTTGCCTTCACTCCAATCTGTGCTCTCTCTGTTACTCACATAGATGGTTTTGTCAGCTTGGATTTAGCTCCAGCCCCTCCCTCTGCCCTTAGCTTACCTCATTGGTTGAGCTTTTAATTCAGTCACAATAATTCCCACATTGACATTTTCTATTTTCTTCCTTCTCTCCCCTGGTGTGTTAGATCTCTTTGTGCTTATGATATTTTTATTTGTTAGAATATATTCATACTTGCTTTTTGAAGCATATATATTTAAAGCCACAGCTGCCCTCAAATCTTTCCCAAAATAAGTTTAACATTTCTGAATTTCAATGTTGGCACCTGAGGACTGTCTAGCAAGTCTCTGAGATGTTCCTAGGTCTTGGCACGACAGGTGGTTTTCTTTTGCAGTCTGGGGAGTTTTGTCTTATGAGATGTCTGATCTTGGGCAAATGTTCTGTTTGAACCAGTTCCTCGATATTGTCTCAGCAGGGAAGAGGGAGTCTGGTATGCTAGACACCCAAGATCCTTCGGTATTTTCTAGGGATGGTCTGGATTCCTTGTTCACCCTCAATGGAGACGAAAATCCTGGCCAGCTACTTGTTTGCTGTGAACCCACCTGGGAAGGATGTTTGGGCTTCCCCACAGCTGGCAAAGGTGTAAATCCTGGCTCAAGAAAATTCCCTACCTCAAAGTCAGAACCATAAAACAAGTTCAGGGCTTCAAAACCCTATGAACTATGGAATTTTAGTAAGCAAGCAATACCCATCATATGCCTGGATCCAGGGCTTGCAAAACAATCTGGCTTATCTCTCACCTTGCAATTTATTTTAAAAAAAGTGATGATGATGATGATGATGATGATGATGATGATGATGAAACAATTTCCAGGACTGGTAAAGTTGGGCCCTTCCTGACCCTATTCTCCAGTACTGTAAAACCCACAGATTCTTAGACCCTGCGTGGCACATTCTCCTGGACCCTCAGATACTGAGCTGATGGTTTCTGGTCACCAAACCAGACTGTTGTAGCTATTTTTACGTTGAATAGTTGCTATGCAGATGATTTCTGTTTCCTAGGCTGCCCCTTTAGCTTAGGGCTTTTCTGAGTCTGCCTGTTGGCCTTTCCTGGGTTTCCTGGTCATGGCTTCTTCAGTTCCAATTCTGAGAAAGTGAGGCCGAAGGAAACCCAGGAATCACCCACTTGGTTCTTTCTGTCCCAGGGCCTCTGTCTAGTCCATAGTCCATTTCTGCCATGGTTAGGATGTAACTGTTCCTCGAATAGATGGATGCACTAAGTCGTGGTCCCTAGGTGGTGGCCCTATTTTCAGAAGGTACAGAAACCTCAGGAGGTGGGACCTAGCTGGTCACTAGAGGTGACTCTTTAGAGGATATTTTGTCCTTGTCATTTCCTGTCCCTCTCCCTGCTTTGTGGCTGCCACAAGCTGAGCAGCTTTGTCTACACCCCCCCCCCATCTCCTCCATGATATCCTGTCTCATGACTGGCCAGGAAGAAGTGATCATAGTCTGAAGTCCCTGAAACCAAGAGGTCAAGAACATTTCCCTTCCATGGCTCTGCCAGGTGTTCTGTGGTAGTTACACAGAAATTCCCAATGGCTTCCTGTTTTCCTGCTCTCAGAGCTACCCTGCACTTTATGTGTAATATCAAGGGTTTCATCCCACTTAGTGGAAACAGAAAGGGGGCCCCGTGCTACTCTTTAGAGGTAATAGTTCCATAAGAGAACTTCCAAAAATTTATTTTTAGTTTTTGGTCACAACGTGATGTAATGATTTAATTAAAAACATTAAAAACCATCTATTGCTATTGAACTTCCAGGGTAGGTTTTCTGTGACAACCCTTCGGACCCTCCTACATACAGTCCTTTCTAGAAGAGAGGGCAAGCACATGGCTAGGCTTTCCCCACTTCCTACTGGGAAGTGTCTACTGCAAGTCTACACAGGAGCCCAGGAAGGCTCACTGCAGCTGGGTGCACGGTGGGACGTGGAGCCAGCAGGCTCTGCATACTTCCATCTGAGCTATCTATATCCAGGGACCGTCCCAACCTCTTCCACCTGTTCCTGAGAAGGGAATGAATCCTTTTCCCCTCCCATTTCCCAAGCGTATACCTTACTTATTAGCTAAAGTGAGTGATGTACAGAGACCCTGACACACTCGGCACGATAGGACAGACCCTGTCCTTACCAAATGCAGAGACTGGGCTTGGAGCTGGCCCACGTCCACAGACAGCTCATCCTTACTATGTCTGGGTCACTTGTTAGGGCTGTGCATGGGTGCTTTCCACAGACACCACATCATAGCGTAACCAAGGCCCAAGCTGAGCGCTATGACGACTGCAGAGCTTGCGCTGCCCCCTGTGCAGAGCTGCAGGGCTTCTTCTGCTAGCTTCTTTTGGCACAGTGTGCCTGTTGCTAATCAAGATTCCCAGGCCCTGGGAAGGCACAATCAGAAAGGTTCTGAATACCTACCTATGCTTTCATCTCCAAATGCCACTCCAGAAAATTACATGTGTGGTAGTAGCGGGAAAAATCAAGATAATTAAGATTAAAATAGCTCTTTGTACGATGGTGGGTTGTGAACTAAATCAGACTGTGCTAAAATGTAGTTTTAAATAGCACATTTTGGGTTCATTTTCACATATTAAAAAATATTCACACTCTGGTACCATTAGATAAACAAAGGCATGGATATTAGCTTTTGAAATATCATAGAGAACATGGAAGAATGTTTAAATGGAGGCTGATAAACAAGAAAGGAGCCGAGGAAGCAATTCTTTTCACTGAGAGGAGCAGGAAGCCTGGGGCTGTTTGGAGACACCAGGGTAGAGAAGAGATTGAAAAGCAGCTACTGCAGAATTCCTTCTCAGGGCAGCTCAGACACAGGGCAGCCCTCCAACCCGGGCTCACTATTCACTTTCAAGTTAAAGTAGAAGAGCTATGCTAAGTTCTGCAGATCATAGCCTCTCAGTGACCTGGGCGGCAGGTATCTTAGTTATATTTTAAGGTGCATAGCTTGCCAAAGCAAAGGGAGGGGCTCACTGTCCCTGTCCTAGGGCAGGCTCCTCATCCTGCTTCATACCACTGGAGATCGGAGCTGCAATCACAAGTGTTCACATCCCTTCTAGGTTGTAAAGTGCTCCCCTGGAAACTATGCTGTGATTCTAAATCAAAGTGAACGCAGTGCTAAACAGGAGGTGTACAGTGTTAGATGCGGACATTAAATAACGAATACAGAGAGCAACCCAACATTATGCTGTGATGGACTAGAAAAAGAAAGACAAGAAGTGGAATAGAAATCTAGAACAAAGGAAGAAGATAAGCAACATAAAAAGAAATGTAAATAAAGGAGAAAATAGAAAAACAACATAGAATATTTACAGACTTGAAATACAACCTTGAAAAAAGATTTTTTTTTTTTTTAAATAAAGCCCTAAAGGTTAGCTGTATTGATGAAATACAAAGAAGACTCAAATAGCCAAAGTCAGAAATCAAACAGGGCATATAGTTACTGATTTTGCAGAAATAAATATGCTATAAGAAAACACTAAGCCAGGCGTGGTGGCACACGCCTTTAATTCCAGCACTCAGGAGGCAGAGGCAGGCGGATTTCTGAGTTCGAGGCCAGCCTGGTCTACAAAGTGAGTTCCAGGACAGCCAGGGCTATACAGAGAAACCCTGACCCTGTCTCGAAAAAACAAAAACAAAAACAAAAAAAAAAAACAAAAAGAAAGAATGAAAGAAAGAAAAAGAAAGAAAGAAAACACTAACAATTTCAGACAAATAAACTAGATAAATTAGATGTGTTGCCATGAGATACACAATCTTCTGAGACTGAATGTTACAAGAAATCATGTATGTAGCTGGGAAAGGTGCTGAGCCACAGCTAACAGCCCAGCCCAAAGGAAACCAACAAACCACTCCGCATCACTGGTCAAGCTACCACATACCTAAAAAGGAATGTAAACAAAACAAAACAAACAAACAAACAAAACAGACAGTGCGACATCAGAAACGCCTGATTCTGTGCCAAAGCAGGAAGGAGAGTCAAGATCAGTGTTTCTGATGGGCACTGATACACAAGTTTGCCATGAACAAGAGCAGCCAGAATTCAACAACGCATTACGACCATGATGCACTGCAACAAAGTGGTGTTTATCTCTGTTAAAGAAAAACACAACAAAAACAAACAAAACAAAACAAAACAAACAGACAGTGCGACATCAGAAACACAATCAGTATATTTAAAAAGGATGGAGGAAACTTTACCATTTCAGTTCACCTAAGGGAGAACCTGGCACAATGCAACACCACTCTGTGATTCAGATAGAGACCACTGGTACAAAGATAACGAAGCAGCCACATGTAAGAAGGACTGCCTGTGAAATCCCACAGCTAAAATTGGTGATGAAAGGCTGGGAGGTTCTGTGCCTCTGAAAGAAACAAAAGGTGTACAAACTGGAAACAGAGAAAAACATAAACTCATCTTTGTTCACAAATGGCATGAACTTTCATGCAGAAAGTCTTAAAAAAAATCAACAAAATTGATCAGTACTCATGCCTAGAAAAGAAGCAATGAAAGTCAATTAGGTTTCTACATGCCAACCATGAACAGCCTTAAAAAGGTAGTAAGGAAATAATCTCATTTTAAATTACATCTCTCTCTCTCTCTCTCTCTCTCTCTCTCTCTCTCTCTCTCTCTCTCTCACACACACACACACACACACACACACACATGTCTTGCTCATTGTGACAACCTTGGGCATTCTGTTGAGCATTCCAAGTGCTGTCTGTGAGGACGATGCTGTTAGTAGTGTTCTCATTTAGCTTCCCAATCAGCAATATTGCTTCAGTCTTCCATCCTGCACTGATTGTTCAGTCCAGAGCCGCTTGCTCCTGTCCTACTGCCTGAGCTCCACAGCTCATGGAGGTGGCTTCAATGTTCTCTTGTCCCAAGTGTGGCTTCCCATATTGCTTCCATGACCCATGTCTTTGGATCCTAATAATTTGGGTATGATGCAGTGAGGATATCCACTGGGAGGCATGGCATCTGTGGTTTCCCCAAGGTCCATTTACCTTTGAAGTCCCTGGTTCTGGGTAGCAAGAGAACCCTGGTGAATAGGCTCACGGGGAAGGGAATAAGGGAGGACCATAGCAGTAATAAAGGCCATTTGTGAACACATTTTCTTTGAACTTGGTTGTCCTGGTTTGTTTATTTGTTGCCAACTTGACACAAGTAGAGTTGTCAAATAGCCTACTTCTTCTTTAAAGCTATCACCAATTTTCCTTTGGCTTATTCAGAGAACACATGACATATTTTATAAAGGTCCACAAATAAACTAAAATATAGTGGTTTGGAGTGTGTTACAAAAGAAAATGCAGCCCGTTTTTAGGTGGCTTTGTAAATTTTGGGAGTTCTTGATCTGTGAGATCATTCCTTGTGGATCTGGGGCTCTAGTGATAAAGAAAACAGGATGCTGGTTACCCTGGACTTGTGTCCTGGAAAGCCATCTAGACATTACTGTTAGACACATTACTAGGTCAGTGGGCATCCATCCCTACACCATCCACCAGAATGGGATTGTTAAACCTGGAGATCAGAAGCTTCAAGATGAAAGCAATTAATAAAAGCTAATTTGGCAGGCTCTTCTGGAGAAGGAAATGTTAATTGAAGGATTGGATTAAACCCTGAAATATAGTAAGTTGCAGAAATAAAAACAGTACCACCAGTAATCCAATTAAATTAAGCAATGATGTGCTTTAGAGAAATACCTTGCCAACTCCAACCCAATCTAGACTCCAGCAGCTTTTGGATAATATTCAGAGAAGCTAATGTGCCAAGAAAAATGATAGGTAAGAGGCTTCATCACTTCAGGTCATGATATAGTCTGGATTTAATCACTGAGCCACCATACAATGACACTACCCTAGACTGACCTCAACACACTGAATAGCCACATAGCAACTGTTGGTACCTGGTGTGGGGAAGCATCACATGATGTCTTTGAGCATTGTAAAGTTGTCAGGAAGCTAACATGGGCCTGGACAAATGAAAAAGACTGCTGTACTCCAAGTGTGGTAAGTCTAACCTGCTAGAGTACAGGACAGTTTAGAATACCCAGTGGCATCATTCCAGAGAGAACACACTCTGTAGGTCTGGCTTTGATCCTGAAAGAGAGCCCCATAGAAGCATGTTTGGCTCTTCTTCAGGAATCCTTGTTCTCAAATGTGTAACATAGACCACTGAAAGTCAGCGTGGAGTGGATAAGAAAAGTATACAGCAGAGAAAAAAATGGTTCCTAGACATTTCTCATCAATGTTGATGGGCACAGGCAAATCACATCAGACAGAGCCTGATCCAAGACAGTAGCCAAAAGGACTTCAGGATCAAGTGGTGGCAAAGGGATAGAGGTACAAATGTGTCCCTCCTTGGCAAATCAGGATCCCAGTATCGTGAGAGGACACCCAGAAACTGCCCTGCCTTCCTTCCTGAGAATGTGGGCACTGTTGTGAATGCCGCTTGTTGGCTTAGAAGATGACCTCTATAACTGTTCCTGTCTCCATGCATGTATTCTATGCCTCCTGAGGATGCTTTGAACCTAAGATAGATGGAATATGTGCTTGCCTGTCATCACAGGATGCCATGATGTACAAGGGGAGGACTCAAATGGCTTCAACAACTCCATTCTGGCTCTGTTGGTGGCATTAAAAATGAAGGGACCAATACTCTCGAAGCAAGGGCTGAGGAACAGTGCTAAGTAGAGATGATTCAGAGGGTGTATACTATGAAGAGAAAGGATCTTAAACAAAACCAGGTGGATCCTCTAGATGTATTAGCTACTCGTCTGTTGCTGTGATAACAGTATGATCAAGGCAACTTAGAAACAGAAAAGTTTATTTGGGCTTATGGCTCCAGAGGGATCGAATCCATGATGACCAAGCATATGGGGCAGGCATAGTGGCTAGAAAAGAGAATGTCAAGCAAAAAGTAGAGAAGAGGGAACTAGAAATGATGGGCAGCATTGATACCTCAAACTCTGCTCCTAGTGATACACTCTCCAATGGGGGCCACACCTCCTGCACCTACACAAATGGCACTGCCAACTGCGAGTCAACCACCTAAGCCTATGGAGGGGATTGTCATATAAACCACCACACTGCTTATGATTGAGAAGAAAAAATTAACCAAAACAGAGGTATTGAGCTAGCCTGAAGCTGAGCATTCTAAGAGTACTGGTCAATTTCTGATTTCAAAGCATGGGACACTCTCAAGCACCATTTGCAACTGACATAGTAAGTAATCTCAAGGGTGATGAGAGAAGAATTAATTGGAGACACTTTCATCCAAAAGGATAGCAAGAGAAAACACATAAAGAGGTACATAGCGCTATAGTTGCTTTTAATTAAAAATGGGATTTTAATATTTGAATGTAATTCAGGTATACCAAAACTTTGTTGTTTTTTTATTTAATAGAGCCACACTTAATAGCTTTGTAAAAGAGGATCACAGGCTTCCTTATTGTGCCTAGAATGGGGGATGGAGGAAAGTTACCGAGGACATGTCAAGAGAAGTGGGTAAGTTGGGTGCACATAATTCCCATGCATGCACCTGTTATAATCATATTCATTATGCTTAGGGAATCGTTGCAGTGCATTTTCCACCATCTTAGCTAAATGCTGCAGATTGGGTAACTAACAAAGAAAAGTTCATGGATTCCTTTTTATTTTCTGTTTACACGTGCATATGTGTACAGACTTATGTATAAGGAGTCATGTGCATGTGTGTAGGGAGACCAGAGGACAATTGCAGCTGACACTCCTCAGGTTCTCTCAGGCTTCTTTGTGAGAGAGGGTCTCCCAGGCCTGGAACTTACCAAGCAGTCTAGGCTTGCTGTGACGGAGCTTCTTGTCTTTGTATCTCCAGGGCTGGGACTACCAGTGAATCACCACATGCAGCTTTGTGTTAATGTGGATTCTACATATCTACCTTGGGTCCACATGCTGTGGGTTCTACATATCTACCTTGGGTCCACATGCTGTGGGTTCTACATATCTACCTTGGGTCCAC
>NC_034596.1:28819225-28824552 GCF_900095145.1 Mus pahari
CATATCTACCTTGGGTCCACATGCTGTGGGTTCTACATATCTACCTTGGGTCCACATGCTGTGGGTTCTACATATCTACCTTGGGTCCACATGCTTCAAGGCAGCACTTTCCAGACAGGGACGTCTCCGAAGTCCAGAAAGGTTCATTAAGCTCATTGTTTGGAGATTTGCTTATCCTGAGAGGAAGGTTGCCTCAGTGATATAGATGCCACAGAGTCCCATAATAGCATACAAGACATTGAGACAGTCTGTTTTTTTTCTCTAACAGACCTAACTCTATATAACTCATAAACCTGCTAACCTGTCAATTTATTAATCCAGGAAATGGTCTATCAATCATCACTTAAGTGTCCTGCTTGGTCTGTCTTCTTTATACCTGCCAAAGGGACTATATTCAAGATAAAGATAAATTTTTAACTGCAGCAACAGTCCAGAAACAGGGCGTTCCAGGAAGGGTAAAGGACATGGCGTGTGTACGATAAGACTGAGCTTCAGTGTTGGAAATCTTTCTCCTGAAGAAATAATATTAGAACAGATAACAGAGTCACAATACTGAGCCCTCCACGGCTGGAAGTAAAGCATTATGGTTATACAGAGCAATGAAGTATTGCACACCTGCCACATGATGTCACTTCATTTTGTCCACACACTTGCTCATGAAGGCAAAGCCTGCTGGATAAACACAGATGCTGGTATGGTCAGGCCGTGGCTCTGAAAACTAAATCTCCACCTCAGACAAACATTCTTCCCTAAGGTGGGATCGGCTCCTACGTAAATGCAGACTGACATTACCCAGATCATGTTTGATTTCACAGCAGCTACCAAGCCATGAGTGCTGTGCCTGCAGGAGTCCTTGCAGCACCTTCTAGTGTCCTCAAATAACAATTAGGCACAGTGCTGTCAGCCCACACTCACATAGATACAGGCACGATAAGGCAGCCAACCGCAGAGACCCTAACATACCTGTGCTTTTGTGATTTGACCATATGTGACCCCCTCACTCTGATGAGACATACCTACTCCAAGGATGATTACATGTTTGTATTCTGGGTCAAGGGCCACAGACCAGTTTCCCGGCTCAGGTGCTAGCTTGGGCTCACACCGTACTCTCTGGCTTCAACTAGAATTGTACCCTCTGAGGAATGCAGAATCCACGGCATAAAGATGATAATTCACTAAGGATCTGCTGTAAGGGAAAACATGCCCCACTGAAAACACCCTGCTATCTCTTAGAAGGGGGGTGACTTTTGTGCAACTAGTAAATAGAGGGAAGACACCGAAAGGGAAATCAACTCATTTTCGAACACAGCAAAGATGAAGCCGACTGTCCTCAGTCAGGCAGGCTGTAGAGGCCACTGATCACCCAGCATGACATCTTCTCCCACCCCTTGTCTGAATGTATCTTGTAGGGGTCTCCAACTGCAGAGGTACCCTACTGAGATATTGGAGGATGAGGGCGGCCCAGCGTGCCTTTTTCAGTGTGACCGATCTGTGCCTAGGGTTGGTTAAGAGCCTGAAGAACATGGTGGTGGTTCTTCAGGTGCTAATCTTTAAGGTTATTCACCAGCACATAGCGAAGAGCATCCTGTCAACCGCAAAAACTTGCGAGTGTCGTATGTTAGTGGTAAAAGGCAGATGAGCTTCCCTATTTCCCTAAGGCCTGCTGGTGACAAGCTGTCCTGCCTTTTCACAGTCTGATTCCTGCCACCTGTTTTCATCCAACTGCCACGTCAAGTTACGTGATCAAATGTCCTTCGTCCATTCCTGGCATCTGAAAGGAACTCTTAAGTTCTCAGATTCCCTCTCTCTGGACGAAGTGTCTATCGGGGATTCCTGATACCAGACTTCAACTTCTCATGGAAATGACAATGACATCTTCTTGTAATGGGTCCTTGAAGGAGACCTGAACTCAGCTTCATGCTGTTCACAGAGCACTGCTACAGGCTTGCAGGAGAGACAAGGTCAGAAAGGAGGTGATTCGTAGACTTTCCTCTCCAGATGTTCTCCTCACTCCCTTTAAATGCAGTAATTCATTTTATGATGCCTGACTCTCAGGCTGGTCATAGGGTGGTGGGATGATATTAGTTATGAACACAATCCTGATGTACTGGGCAGCGGGACAATGGAGTCAGGAGAACCAGGTCACCAGGTATTAGGAAAAGAAGCCTCAGGATTCATTCAGATCAGAGACTGGACAGACAGAAGCCACTGGGGCAGATGGTTCTGGGCCAGCCAGCATCCAGGTAGAGGTTGGGGATCGGTAGTGTAGAAGACAAGGAAGCTGCCCAGGGCGTTGTCCAGAAACTACACATTATTCCTACCTATGGGGAAAAGGATAAGAGTTTCATATGCATACAGAATGGGGCCAACAGTGGGAGGGGAGACTCAGTCAGGGGACAGAGAGATAAAGGCGAACGCAGCACAGGGAGAAGAGATAATGAGGGGCCTGAGACAAGAGGCTGCAGTACCTTTAACTGGAGGGTTTTTTTTTTTGTTGTTGTTTTTTGTTTTGTTTTTTGTTTTTTTGTTTTTTTGTTTTTTGCTTTTTCTAGACAGGGTTTCTCTGTGTAGCCCTGGCTGTCTTGGAACTCACTCTGTAGACCAGGCTGGCCTCGAACTCAGAAATCCGCCTGCCTCTGCCTCCCGAGTGCTGAGGGTGTTGTAACCACAGCGCTCAGGCTGTATTCAGACTCTTGTTGGAGTCTGAGGAGTCTGAGTACTTTCTGGCTGTGGCCAGTCATGGGGCAGGCCCAAGAGGAGGCTAGCAAACCTGAAGAGAGATTGCATGCAGTATAGTCAGAGACTAGCTCACTACAGAGGACTCTCTGCTGTCGTTTGCTCTACACGCTGTCTATGCACGCATGGGAGTAGACAAAAGATGGTAGGGGCAGCTAAGCTTTAGTCTGCACAGAAAACTCATGTCTCAAAACAACAAGAACTTCGACAGATCAGCACATCAGCACACAGGTGAAGAGCTTTAGCACAGTTAAAACGGTTCCGGCTTTCCTTCCTTTGGTAAGGTTCACATTCCCATGGGAGTGAGCACAACAGCAACATCAATCGATATTCTAACGAAGTAACTTTGCTCAAGGGCCAAGGTCTTCTTGAAGTGACTAACTTTGCTCTTCCACAAAGTCACATAAAAAAACAAAAACAAAAAAATCCAAAAAAAAAAAAAAAAACCCAAAACCAAAACCAAACCAAAACAAAACAAAAAAAACCTGGCCCTTCCGATCTGCACCAGCACCGGGTCACCTAGGGCGTGGATTCGGCGGACACCCCCACAGTCCCTAGTGGACTGCCTAAGCGATCTTAGGATCACTGGTGAGTGGAACACAACATCTGCTCCAATCCAATTGTGCACAGGACCTGAGACAGCACTAGGGCAGCAGAGAACCAGTCTGACCAGGGGCACAAGCCCCTTCCAGTCTGCACCAGCACCGGGTCAACTAGGGCATGGATTCGGTGGACACCCACGCTGTCCCTAGCGGACTGCCCAAGCAATCTTAGGATCACTGGTGAGTGGAAAACAACAACTGCTCCAATCTAATATTGACGGGCCCGTGACAACAGGAACAAGGACACCAGAGCCTTTCCTGGCCAGAGGCTCAGATTCCTTTTAATCACTTCAGGTTTACCTTGGTTTCGAGACCAGACAATTCCACGGTCCTCAAAGGAGACACCACTTCCACGCACTATAAGACACCCAGGATCTTAGGACAACAGGATCCCAGGATAACAGGAGCTGGGTCACACTAGTNCAAAAAAAGCCCAGGACCAGATGGGTTTAGTGCAGACTTCTATCAGACCTTCAAAGAAGACCTAATTCCAATTCTTCTCAAACTATTCCACAAAATAGAAACAGAAGGTATTCTACCCAATTCATTCTACGAAGCCACAATTACTCTGATACCTAAACCACGTAAAGTCACAACAAAGACAGAGAACTTCAGACCAATTTCCCTTAAGAATATTGATGAAAAATACTCAATAAAATTCTTGCAAACCGAATCCAAGAACACATCAAAACAATCATCCAACATGACCAAGTAGGCTTCATTCCAGGGATGCAGGGATGATTTTAATATACAGAAATCCATCAATGTAATCTACTATATAAACAAACTCAAAGACAAAAAAAACCACATGATCATCTCGTTAGATGCTGAGAAAGCATTTGACAAAAATCCAAAATCTATTCATTATAAAAGTCATGGAAAGATCAGGATTTCGAGGTCCATACCTAAACATAATAAAAGCAATCTACATAAAACCAGTAGCCAACATCAAAGTAAATGGAGAGAAGCTGGAAGCAATGCCACTAAAGTTAGGGACTAGACAAGGCTGCCCACTTTCTCCCTACCTATTCAATATAGTACTTGAAGTCCTAGCCAGAGAAATTAGACAACAAAAGGAGATGAAGGGGATCCAAATTGGAAAGGAAGAGATCAAAATATCATTATTTGTAGATGATATGTTAGTATACATAAGTGACCCTAAACATTCCACCAGAGAACTCCTAAACCTGATAAACAGCTTCAGTACAATTGCTGGATACAAAATTAACTCAAACAAATCAATGGCCATTCTCCACACAAAGGATAAACAGGATGAGAAAGGAATTAGGGAAACAACACCCTTCACAATAGTCACAAATAATAAAAATACCTTTGTGTGACTCTAACTAAGGAAGTGAAATATCTGTATGATAAGAACTTCAAGTCTCTGAAGAAGATCTCAGAAGATGGAAAGATCTCCCATGCACATGGATTGGCAGCATCAACATTGTGAAAATGTCTGTCTTGCTGAAAGCAATGTACAGATTCAATGCAATCCCTATCAAAATTCCAANTCAATTCTTCAATAAGTTAGAAAGGGCAATTTGCAAATTCATCTGGATTAACAAAAAACCTAGAATAGCAAAAACTCTTCTCAATGATAAAAGAATCTCTGGGGGAATCACTATGCCTGACCTAAAACTGTACTACAGAGCATTAGTGATTAAAAACTGCATGGTACTGGTATAGTGACAGACAGGTAGACCAATGGAATAGAATTGAATATCCAGAAATGAACCCACATACCTATGGTCACTTGATCTTTGACAAAGGAGCTAAAACCATCCAGTAGGAAAAAAGACAGCATTTTCAACAAATGGTGCTGGCACAACTGGCGGTTATCATGTAGAAGAATGAGAACTGATGTACTCTTATCTCCTTGTACTAAGGTCAAGTCTAAGTGGATCAAGGAATTCCACATACAACCTGAGACACTGAAACTTATAGAGGAGAAAGTGGGGAAAGGCCTCGAAGATATGGGCACAGGGG
>NC_034596.1:28825819-28881757 GCF_900095145.1 Mus pahari
AGCATTTAAAATATAAATGAAGTAAATAACTAATAAAAATTGAAAAAAAAAACCTGTTGGAAACAGCTGCTTTCAGGCCATCGGAGACAAGCTTGGCCACTATATACCTGGTTTGAGCTGTGTACACCATACACGCACATGCACACACAAACACATTACACAAACACAACACACACACACACACACACACACACACACTCACACCACATACACATACATCACATCCATACAGACAAACACACAAATACCACATAAATACAAACTCTGCACACACAAAAACATGTAAACACATTCACCACATATGTACACACACAAACACCACACACATACAAACACTACACACAAACACACACCACCTATACACACTGTCTAGTTTCAGTCAAGCCCAAAACTCTACATTCAATGATAATCCAGCCTCAGTAGATGCTGAGACCGTGGTCAGCAAGCAGCACCATGACCTCCAAATATTCATCCGGAATGACTAGGACTTCGGGCTATTTCCTTAAATGGCCAAAGAGGTTTTTCAGGTATGATGGGGAGAAAAGAAGACCCTCAGAAAAAGAATCTGGGTCATCAGTAAAGCGTCCTGAACCCTTACCACAGAAAACCTTCTCCCAGAACAGACCTATCTCTCGCTCTATAGATAGAGCAGAGCCAGGGCAGAGGTATGGGGAGACCCTTTTCTGCCAGTAGCTGGGTGTGGCTCTCTAAACTCAACCCTGTCCTCTAACCCACAGAGCTGTGGGAGGGAATACTCGAGGGCCAGGTAAACTGCAATGCATATGGTGACTCCTGTGGCGATAATCCCAAGCTCCCCTGCCCAGTCTGTCAGGATATTTCCATTGTCCTGTGATTGTTAGCAAATCCATTATCTTATTTCACTCTCTAAGTTGGCTGAAAATCCAACCGTATCCTCGGACTTGATCTCTGTTGCTTTACATTTCATATTTGCCTTTTCCAAATGGTTTCCTAAGAGGTGTTTGTGTTGGGCAAACAGAAACACAATTCAAGTCTATCTCTATGTGCAAACATCAGGAGGGGCAGCCGCTGCTAAATGCTTTCTTGTATGTATTCCTGCATTGCTTACCATCCTGACAGGAGGAGTTGGAGCTGAGCTCACTTCTCCTGGGTTCTCCTTTCAGGAGCCATTAGCGTTAGACACATCTGATGATATCACTGGAGGTTATGAATTAAGCCCAGAGAATGAGTGGGTAATGCTAAAGGTGTTGTCAACATGACCTTCCACATACCTCTTCCGTCACAACAGACTATACCTCTACAGGCAAACAGCAGTAGATAGCTGCGAATTGTGAATATGAGTTCAGTGGGTCCTGTAATACTGCAATATGCTCTAACAGAGACAGAATTCTCATAGAATTATAAAAGTCAATTAGATTTAAATTAAAAATTGTTACTTGTGTATATCCATGATATGTGTACGAATGTGCATGTGCAAAGGCTTTCATGTAAAGACTAGAGGATGATTTTATGCACATAGTTCTCTCGGTTCACCTGGAGATGGAGTTGGGGATTTGAACTCAGGTCCTCGGGCATGCATGGCATGTACTTTGCTTCCTGAGCTACCAAGCCAGCACAGATTTTAAGGGAAAAACTTAAGAATGTGTATCAGATAACATCCCTATGAAGTCAATGTTCCCTTAATGGTGAAGAGTAACTCACAGAGAATGTTCAAGCAAGTGAATAGCAGGAAAGGTTCATTTCAATGTGGATTTATATGGAACTTTAGGAAGGAGACAACCCCAGGGTCTGTTCTGTAGTCTGAGAATCAACAGGAGAATGCTGGAGAGGAACAAAATACCATTTCAAGAGTAATGGGCATTATATTGATGGTTTTAAATTAAAATAAAAACCCGGCTAATAAGCTACTTCTGTAAACAGTTCAGCAAGCCAGAACCGAGGTACTCTGCTTTGTGTACAAAATTAAAATAAACTAAAACTTAATTGCTTTTGGTCGCAAAGCGGTGATGATCTTTTAATCATCCCATTAATCTAGCCCAGCCACTCTTTAGTATTCCATTCGGTGTCTCACTGGCTCTGTTTTTCTTTAAGAATAAACAAAAAAACATATTTGTAGTAGTGTGGTATTAGAATTCTCTTGCTAACATTGGGTTTTGAAATAACTCCAAGATTGAGATTTCTCTAAAAAATTATCTGGAAAATTAATGCAAGCATTTAGGGAATTGCATTTTGCATATTCCAATGTGAAGTGTAGTTTAAACGTTAATTAGCTAAATTACTGGTATCACTCGGGAGATAAATAGTAATCGCTGTAGAAACAATATGCGAAAGGAAGGCAGGTTTGCTCTCCCATCCTCTGACAAACTCAAATCAACAATGGCAGGTGTATTAGTCAGGGTTCTCTAGAGTCACAGAACTTATGGATATGCTCTATATAGTAAAGGAATTTATTGATGACTTACAGTCTGCAGTCCAAATCCCAACAATGGTTCAGTAGTAGCTGTGAATGGAAGTCCAAGGATCTAGCAGTTGCTGAGTCCCACACGGCAAGAAAGCGAAAGAGCGAGAGCCAGACTCCGTTCTTCCAATGTCCTTATATGGTCCCCAGCAGAAGGTGTAGCCCAGATTAAAGGTGTGTGCCACCACACCTTTAATCCCAGATGATCTTGGACTCGGAGATCTCCCTGTTTTAATCTTCTGGATTCAATCACCACTGTGTCTCAAGATCTCCATACCAAGATCCAGATCAGAAACTTCTATCTCCCAGTCTCCAGATTAGGTTCACTGGTGAGCCTTCCAATTCTGGATTGTAGTTCATTCCAAATATAGTCAAGTTGACAACCAGGAATAGCCACTACAGCAGGTCAGCCAATGCCCATTTCCCCTGGTTTCTCCACAGCACATTCTCTTAGATATGCAGTCATGATGTGCAGAAAGTATATTGCCCTCTGAGCTCATGCTATCTGTGGTGGTCAGAACTGCTTTCCCCTGTCTGTCCCTTTTGCCTACAAGGTGGGAATACCTCCTGGAGGAAGTGGTCCCAGTCAGCTGCTGTTCACCGGTATCCTACACTACTCTGATGGTAGCTCATCAGAGAACCCATCAGGCAGAAAGGATCAAAGATTTACCACAGTACCTAAGTCAATGCAAGTAACGAAACTAGAGAAGTGAAGATTCCAGAGGCAGCAGAACAACTCCCACATTGCACTTTCATTTCTGTACATTACCCACCCTCAGATTTTTACTTGGGCTTATTTGCCCATTCCTGAAGAACACTGATGACTCTTTAATGTTTGTTTTCTCCGATAACAGAAGACATGGCCACTTAATTTGGAGGAAGAGGGTGCAAGCAAGAAAAATGAATTAATACTTGAAGAATGAATGAGGACCTACCTAATCCAAGAAATGAAGGACAGAGCAGATGAGACAGTCCCTGTCAGATGTGGGCAGGTCTCACCAGTATGCCCAGTGTGTATCCCTGTGCTAATGATACCCTGGTCATTCTCTGGGTTCACCCTAATTGAGGTTATCTAGTGTGTGGTAAAGGGTTGGAGAACATATGGCATTTAGAAACTTATCCATCCCAATGTAGTTCTGGGTTAGTTTAGAACTGAGATACATGTCTTCCACATTTCAGACAGCTTTGAGGGTCAACTGATGATATTTGACCAGTAAAATCATGTCAATGGTTTAACGATAGTCAGTAGATTTGGTATACCTTGGTGTTGGAGAGGAATCTGTTATGTCAACATTATCTGGGAAGCTATGTCAGCATTATCTCTGTCTCTTTCCAACCAGAAGTCTTAAAATGAGCCAGTCACGCATCCTCAGTAGATCTCCCAGTGCTTGCCTTGGGGCTGAGTTCTGGCTTCAAGTCTTCAGGGGAGGAAGTTCCTCTTCCAGGACTCCATTATGTAGTTGTAGCCAACTTCCCTGCAAAATGTCCCTGTGACACCCGACACAAGAGGCATCACCAGCTCCTTTCCTGGTATCCTCACAGAGGCCACACGAACAACTAGCTGTTGTCTCTGGTGTCACATGTCATCCAACAGAGGAATTCCTTTCCATCCATGAATACAGATTGCAATTGATGGTGATGACTGTCTCCAAATCAGCCTTCCCTGCTTTTAAATAACTATAGATTTGGGACACACATCTTATCACTGTCACAATGGCTGGGCCCTGTCCTGTGTTCTACTTACAGAAGGATAAACTAGGGTAAGAATCTCACTTATCTCTAGACTGTCCATGAATGCTCTCCTGGCTACACAGGCCTAGTTTTTACAAAAGAAATGACCAAAAAAAGCTTCTCCCGAATGTCAGGAGGCTCGCCGGTCTCCACATCATTCCAGATTCCCTATGTGCAAGCAGCCTGTGAAGACTCATTCATCTGCACAGCTGCAGTCAGGTGGACCTTCAGAGGGTTCTGAGTAAAGGGAAAACGTGTGACCTTGGATGACAGCAATCACAGAGGCTACACCCCATTTCATGTGGGACTACTTCCTCCCTTACTGTTTTATACAGGGCCACTGAAGAGTGGCCAAGTGCATATAAAATAAATGACGCCCCACCAATCACATCAACCCTGGTGTGCTGACACTTCTGAGTATACTTTGAAAACAAAGAAGAGTTTGTCAAGCACTGGAGATCAGGTAGATATGCAAAGCCTCTTCCAGAAAATCATGTCTCACTCTCAGAGACGTCATGCAGTCAGTTCCCATGGGCAGCAAAGGGCCTTTGATGGGAAGAGCAAGAATAAGGACATGAGAGCATCAAATGTGACTACTGAGGCCTTGATCTTCCTGCACTCTGAACCTTGCTGCTCGCTGCCCTGCAAAGGCATCACAGAGGACCCGGCTGTCTTCTGTTCGTGCAAAGGTGAGAGGTACGCTCCAGCAGGGAGATGTGTAGACCAGCCTGTTTCATCTGCTGGAGCAGGATGGTGGTGGTGGTGGTGGTGATGGTGCGGAAAACAAACTCCATCACAAAGGCTCTGATATAGAGACAGTTTGTGCACACTGGTGTTTCCACAACCATGAACGAAGGCCTGTAGCTAGGTGTAAGCGGTACTCTTCAGACAAACCTCTTAGGCCCGAGTCTCCACCCTTGCTTCCTTCTCACCTATAGTTACTGGTCACTCAGTGAAAGAGTGTCCTTAGTAGCAATTCACCTTGAGTTTATCTAACTCATTTGCTCTTCTTAAGTTGCTCCCATGCAGTTTAAAAATAATTCCCTTCTCTCTCCCTACGCACCCCCCCCCACACACACTTTCTTTTCTACAGCCTTAGGTGTTGGCTATAGAATTTGTGGTTGGAAAACATTAAGTAGGAAATACATGAAAGAATTCATGCGTTTAAATGATGTTCTGTTCTGAGTGGTGTAGTGAATTCCTGCTTCATCTCCCTCAGTTCAACACAGGAGGTGAATCCTCTCCTGGTCCACCATGGCCATGCAGTATTATCTTCCCACCAATTACTTAGAAGTTGTCATGACACTCCCATCCCCCCAACCCTGCTGACATTTCTTGTTGACTGTCACATCTCTTGTTTGTACAGCGTTTTTACGGTAGCCTGAGTCTATACCACATACTACAATGGCTATGTTGGCACCTCCTTTCCCTCTATCCAGGAGGCTCTGCATCATCTTACATCATTATGCATCATAGCAGGGGGATAAAAACCATACAGGAGCCTATTACAGGAGAAATGGATCTCCTTCACATAGCTTACTACACTGTTGTGTCCATGTTATTGCTTATCTCTATAAATTATACCTTAACATAGGTAGACATACACAAGTAAACATTGAATACAGGATTCAATGCATCCAAGGTTTTGATAACCACCTGGGGGCTTTGGAACACAACCAAAGAGCTTGAAGGTTCAGGAGATGTAGAAATGAAGACATGGCACTGTTTTACCACTGGGTCTGAGATGGCATGTGCTTTAAAAATCTCTGGGGAGTTTGGGATTCCTCTTGTATTCAGATCCCCTTGTCTTCCAGAAAGTCTGCAGTGGCCTAACTGCCAGTTTGACATCCATGCCCAAGTTCTCTTTTCCCATAGGGCTCTCATAACTGAGATGCTTCCAGCACCCCACCCCCACTATGCTTCAGGGGAACTAATATCTTTCCTGTTCCCAAAGTGGGGGGTAGTGGCAGAGATCCTCTAGCATATGTTGTTCTCTATATCACTGTATGGTTTGATGAGCTCCTGTTCCAAGCTAGCAGAATCAGTCTGAAGAGACCTGAATTTTATGACTATGTTTCCTTGTCCACTGAACATTCATAAGAAAACATTTTGCTTCTAAGAGGCGATCTGTTGGGTAGCGAATACATCCAAGCCTGAAGTCTAGCAAAGTGGAGTTACTGGGGCCACCTTTTCTTCTCACTGCGGTTGGCAGAACGAGTCCTGTGACTTGTAGCCAATAGCGATCTACTAGACAAATACTTTACACTTGCTGGCTCTATGTTATTATGAAAAGAGTGTGAGAGGAACCGATATGGGAAAATGCATAAAACATTTCAAATTTCATAATTATATGTACAAAGTAACGGGTCTATATTTTAAAAATATTCTGGCATATATGGCAAGGCAGTGTGAAGGCTATCTGCTACAATCTTCATGAGATTTTCATGGGAATCTGGGAAGCAGTAATGGAGAAAGTGGACCCATGGAAACGGTTAGACGTTTCTGGGTGCCCATGAGACTTTAATAATTTTGGATATCTGTTACATGGATGTTTTTTATAACAATATTGATTTAGGCCATGTAAGTTGAGGAGACT
This sequence comes from Mus pahari, assembly GCF_900095145.1. Lineage (NCBI taxonomy): Eukaryota > Metazoa > Chordata > Mammalia > Rodentia > Muridae > Mus > Mus pahari. Next base: position 28,832,584 of record NC_034596.1, read on the forward strand.
GGTCAGTGAGAAGTCTCAACTTACTCTTCTGAATCTGAGGGTTTTCTGCACAATGTCTTGTCCACGTGGGCAAGGTATAGAGGCTCTTATCTGTAGAAATGTACCCTGAGTCCACGAAGCACCAAAGGCACCATTCAGAAGTCTTTCTATAGAGGTGATGAATTAGCTAATGCATGCAGGAAAATGAGCCCATAGCTGCCACGTGGAAGAAGAACCAATGATATCAACATTACATCATGCACATCACCCAGACTTAACATAGTGATCTTGCTGGCACAAGATTCAAGGCAGTATATATAAAGCTGAAGAAACAAGAAAAAAGCAGAGATGGGACATGCATGAAATAAATGGGGCTTTGTTAACCATCAAAGGAGACTGGTACTTACTGTGTTTTATATATATACCACTTACGAGGCCCCTCCTATAATTTCATTGTGTCTCTAGGGAGGTGGTATGTCTTATTAGAACAGGGCATATAGCATAGGAACTCTTAGGCTACACCACTATAATTTAATTTCTAGGTTGCTGTGAAAAATCCATAGAGTCCTTCTGTGCAGAGAAGCAGAAAGGGAATCAATGTTGCCTTCTCTGCACATTTAAAAGTTAAGTGTGGTGTGTGGAATGCAGGAGGCCTGGAATAAGGTATGTATGGACTTGTAGGGTAGTCTGTGACGCATCTCTGTTAGAGCGCGTCACTTTCAGGGATCATGCTATAGTTTGGAGAAGGACTGTGAGCAAGTCACTGAAAGGGGAAGAGGATGTCTGGAGTTGAGCTTGCCTGAAAATCAGAAAAGCGTTCAACCCTTCTCCTGTCTACCTGTTTCCCAGAGGGAATTCAGGAATTCAGGGACTGTAAATCACTTCTGGGGTAGATCATTGTTGAGAATGACTTCAGGGTCTTCCCTAGGTTTCTAGAACAGAGTATTAAGTTAAAATGGAGCTTTCAGACTCTCCAGAGTTTCTGAGTCATCTTCATTCCTTTCCTCACGAACTGTGAAAGACCTGTACAAGTTCACCGTACTTGATGATAGCAGTGTTTTCTTCAGAATTTGTCTCCTTTCTATCAACCTTAATCCCCCCTCCTTCCTTGTCTGAACACTGTTAACCTCTGGAGAGCAGATGTCGTGGCTGTGATGGTTCCAGTTCCTTGTTACCTTACCCTCTTTCAGAGAATGACAGTTCTGAACATACATAAGGACTTACTATCCTTTGTGAGGGAAGGTCTCCTTTCTAACAACACTACAGACACAAATACCTATCCGACTGAATAACTCACAGTGCCCACAAGCTTGCCTCCAGCACCAAGTTCCATGATTGAGCTTCCTCTTACTCTCAGCATATCTCCTGGCTGGCTGTCACTGGTCCTCAGGAAGACTGTGGTCACCTGACAGTGCTGTCCCAGGTCCCTGGACTGAAGCTCTGTAGAGCAGTGACCAGCTGGATACCATTCATGTGTCTCCAAAACAGAGTCTGTGCTATTGTTGTCAGAGCAAAGTAGCCCCAAAGTCCCCTCCCTACAAGGGACATCTCAAAGTGGCCTTCTGGGGTCAAGAGCTATCTGTATAGATGATTTCTAGGTAGGTACAAGTTATCACATCTCGTAAGTGCTCGAGGAAGGAGAGCCACCGTCAGTGCTGTGGACTTTCCCTCCAATGTCATACTGTACAAAAAGTGAGACACCAGGTTGGCACCTAGCTCTAAGATGCTATTGAGGATCGGGAGCCATTCCCCCATACCATGAATGATGGCCTCAGGGGAAGAGCTCAGTTTCTATGGACGTCTAGATGTTAGGACATTTAGTGATCTAAGAGATGTCACGTGTAATGAATTATCAGGGCTGATCAGTGCTCAGGAATGGCTCAGCACAGCCCAGAGCCCATGTGCAGGTTGAGACAAAAGACAGGAAAATAAACAGAATCTTTTCATGCTGGAAGTGAAGCAATTGCTTTTCGTTTCTGTGATCACTCTCTTAGTGTTATCACCAGGCTAGTCATGAACCCAGTACCTTGGCAAGGAGACAGACCTTGTCTGATGCATTGCTTCATTTATTTTCTGTCATTCTCTAGCAGGACACATCCTACGAGGAGGCCCATATTTACAACAACAGAAACCATAATGCCTCCTTCCTTATCTGCTCAGTGGACACACATTTAAATTCGTGGATGATTTATTTGCTGTCTTCAAGAACAGAGAAGCAATTCAGACACATTGCTGTATCACATTCTCCTTTGGGCCATTAAATATGAGAGGAGAGGCCATTAAGTGTCTTAAAATATTGCGCATGCAGGTGATATGGAGCAGGTTATAGCCGTCTCCCAGCCTACTGCTTTGCAGTGTGCAAACTCCTCCCACGGCAGCCAGTGAGTTCTGCAGTGGAAGAAGATTCAGCCCTTTCCTCACGGTAAATATGAATGCAGATATGAACCTAGATGCAGGAGCCTGTGACAGACAGCTCTCCTTACTCATGAAGGCCCCGCTCAGCATGGATGACTGCTCTGACATGGTGACTTAGATGAAGACCATTCACCTCTCACAGTTCTGTTTCCTGAAATAAATCCTTACTTATACTCCACCCACTAGGTGTCAGCTATTGCCCCATAGCTGATAGTGAGCAAAGTGTGAGTCCCACAACATACTCACCCCGGTTCTCTGAACTTCCATGAAAGTTGCTCTCTGGAATGCCTTCTCCCACACGGCCAGCTCACTGCCCAGCTCTACACTGAAGATGTGGCTCTTCCCGTGGTTGGCCAGGACGCTGAAGCAGTAAGACCTGGGGTCTTCACAGTCAAAATCTTGGAGACCAAGATACAGGTTTGCCTGCAGCCAATAGTTATCTGAAAGCCAGAACTGAAAAACAAAACAAAACAAAACCCAGTATATATTGGAAATAGGTCAGGACTGGAGAGTTGAGCCCAGACTACAGAACCCAACCCAACCACCCTTTGGGAAGGGGGTTGCATTCAACTGGCCTGGTAGAGAGAGCCTCTTCCTCACAACTTAGATGGGTCAAGTGCTCTAAAAACGTTTCCAGAACAATAGTCAAAGCAATAAAATACGGAGGAAGGCACTGGACACAGCCTGATGATCCATCATAAACTCACCCAGCTGTCCACACCTAATAACGGGCAGCCATATCCCCAGAATGCATCTCTGATGTGCTTGTTTAGGACATAGTCCCATTGAGATTCTTCATGTCAAGGTCAGCTACAGGGACCTGGATGTCACTGGTTGTCCCTACTTCCAGATGAGGGGTATAAGCAGGCAACAGGGACTACAAAAGGAGGCTTCTAGAACAGTCTGTCCTACCCCCAAATACAGATATAAAAGTGACCCACAAAAATATTGTACGTAAGCTATACCCAGGCTCTGATCATTGGAGGCTGGCCTTTCCTCAAAAGACTCTGATATCTACTTTTTAAACGTTACCTCAAAGATAAAAACCTTTGAGACTCTTGTAAACCTAGCACAACAAACACAACACAACATAACATAGCATAGCATAGCATAGCATAGCATAGCATAGCATAGCATAGCATAGCATAGCATAACCATAACATAACATAAACCTAACAAACTGAGAAAAGCATATGGGATTTTTTTTGCCTACACTGGCTCTTCAGAGGGACTGGGCCTGGTGTGTCTAAGGAGAAGCTCAAGCCCAGGGCTGCAGAGTGGTGGGGCTGATATGACTGTTGAGTTGTCAGGGGAATTGTTATCCAGCGATAGCTCTCTACTGGAGAGTCAAAAGTGCCCCATTGTTCTTTCTCCTTTTTAGCCATAAACTGTAGGGAGTGAGTTCACAGCTGAGTGAATAACCTTAACTAGAGGTGGCCGGACAAGGAAGAGCTGGTCCTTAGAGAAGAAACTGAGCCAGGAGGTATAAATGGAGCCCACGATCATCCTTATTAATGGATTCATCATAGCAACTGTGTTTATATCATCATGCGAACAGTACTAAGGTGACAGTAACTCTGATCACTAAGACATACACATCTAGCTTGATAGCTAATAACTCTAAACAATGGGTACAATAAAATGTAATTTATTTTTAAAGGATTGTTTCTGAATAGACTATAAAGTACAGAGTGGTAATTCACAGATCTGGCCACACAGCAACACTCTGAGGAACATTTATGTAAAGCGAACTCAGAAGTCTGAGTCACATCTCACACCATGTAAAATTAGGTCCTCTGCCTTCGGTCCCGATGACCACCATGCAGAGAAGGCTGAGAATCCCCACAGGGCACTGTCCAGCTCTTGAAGAGCTGGAAACTGTGGTTCATGACATAGGGGACATGAAGGATGTGGTGCTGGCACACCTAGCAAGCTTTTCCTTATGTCAGTACTTGGTTGTCAGGGGCAAGAGGGTTAGTCCAAAGCCACCCTCAACTGTAGAATCTGAGACCAGTCTGGGATGCATAAGGATCCATTAAAATACAAACCACAACAAAACCAGACCAGCCAACCAACCAAAGATACAAGAAAGCTTCTAACAACATAACTAAAAAGATTCCCTCTAAAACTGAGACCCCTGGATTTCAGTGAAATCCTACATGTCCGGGGGGCTCACCTTGGTTCCTATGTATATATGGATTCCCATTCATTAGTCCCAGCATGTCAGTACAGTAGTACAAACAGACAGGACCTACAAGATTTGCTCCAGCTAAGCCTGTGTCCCTTACGCCGAGTCCTTGTCAGTGATGACACCTTCCCAGTTGGGAAAACTGACTTCCTGGCTATGGACCCATTACATCAGAACTATTAAATACCTTGGAAAATTCTGACAGCATCATGTGACTGCTGTGGTTAACCCTCCCTCATCATTATCTGTGAAACCTTCCTCTAATTGGATAGAATTGCCTTACTTGGTTTTTTTTGGCCTGTCCGGTCCAGGTCACAGATTTGACTTTGATTACTAAAATAATTCTCAACAGGGGTAAGATGTTGGACTGGGAGGTGAGAGTGCTTGCTGCACAAGCACGAGGACCTGAGTTCGAATCCCCCACACCTGTAGAAATGCTAGGATGATCCTGTGTAACAGGAACCCCAACACAGTTAGAGAGGGGTGCTGGTGCTGGCTGTCAGTCTACCTTCAGGTTCAGTGAGAGACCTTGTGTCAGGGAATGAGGTTGAAAGAATGGGACACCTAGTGTCTTCTCTTTGCCTCTGCATATTCAAGGGTATGGGTATTTACACACACACACACACACACACACACACACACACACACACACACACACACACCACTGCTGCCGCTACCATCCATCCATCCATCCATCCATCCACCCATCCATCCATCCTTCCATCCTAATACCCACCCATCCTTTCATCATTCAGCAACCATCCATCTGTCCACGTCAACAAGCAATAGTATGGCAACATCACTGGACTGGAGAAGAAGAAAGGCTCATCTTACTATCTCAAAATATTCCTCCCACTCTGAAGGGCATCCTATCTCTACGAAGCATCTAAATGCCAAGGATTCCTACCTTGTGGACTTTAAACAGCACCTCACAGAGGTTATAGGCACGTTCTGCGCGTCCCCAGTCCAGTGTGCTTACCTGTGGGTAAGCAAATAGAGACATTTGTGTCAAAGAGTAAGCTGCTTCAGCTAAGAACTCAAGCACTTCTACCATGGACCGATCCCACAGGTCTCGACTTAGATGCCAAGCTTCTCTTGCTCTGGGTGGCAGCAGACCTTATACTCTGTTGTGGGTTCAGATTCTGTGGCCTCCTCTAGTGTACCACATGAATATATGAATACCAAGAATAATACTTTAACACACACACTGGTAAAAATGAGAACTTTATACTCCTGGGGATAATTTCAATTTAAATGTAGATTTAATTCAATTAAATTTTAGTTGAAATGTAGCAAATGTAAGATGATTATGAATGTGGATGGATTAGTGTGACAGTCAAGCAGACACACTGGTGACCGGTCGGTCCTCTGTTCCTCAGGACTAAACTCCCTAGATGTTTCTGCTTCAGAAATGAATGGAAAATTTACCAAATCAATTTACTTGAATGTTTTTTTGGTTGGTTTGGCATATTGTATCTCATAACTATTAACTTTTGAATGATGTGTTACGTTTTGTACACTCACATATATGATCTCAAAGTTAAAATGTTTCTGGTTTAAAAAAAAGTGGAGAATTCTCAGCAGTATCAGATATGGCTCTCTTCTGTTGGTCATGCACTTAGTCTTGCAAGCTGTAAACTTGAACAGGGTTTTTCTGTGTTGCCCTTTGAGACACTGAATCCACAGGGATTTAATTACCTGGTGGCTTCCTAGCAATTGTCCCAGCACACAAAATGCCACCAAAGTCTTTAGGTGCCAAGCCACTGAAGCTGGACCATGAGCCAAGAGTGTGTTTGGCATGAAACCAACATGATGCCTGACCATTTAACCGACCATTGCTCCAGAGTCAGCTCTCAGCTACTGGAATTGAATAACATACTACTGGCCAAGTGAACCTTGATTGAAAGCAAGTAGGATCAAAGTGCTAATGTAAGCTTGGTTTTGGAACAATTAGGTCTCCATGGCTTCTGCAACTAGCAGATGGTCGTCCTTGCTGCATCTTTCCAATTCAAAATGTCTAAGACTTTTGTACCCCTCTCTCAGGCCAAAGTGTTCAGGGTTGCAAGAGAGCGCTGTCCTAACTCAAAGACAATGCTCACGGAACTGGAAGCTGTTCCTATCCTCTTGCCCTATAATCCTATATGCCTGGGCAAAGGATATGCAGATGCCCCTCAGGGTAGAGCCCTGTGGCCACTGGTATTACTGGACCAAAATAAATCACACATGGGTGGGCGCCATGTTCAACCTTCAGAGAAGTGCTGATTATTATAAGAGAATCATAAAAAAAAAAAAGATTAGACACACTAGTCAGAGACATGCTCCCTTAAGATCTCATGTGATGTTTAAATATTCATAATTTTGCCTTTTCAAAATGTAGTTTGTAAAAGAAGCATTGTCCCCATGTCATCCCCCCCCCCCAGAAACAAAATGTGAATTGTAACTCAGAACTTCAGTGTGTAGATTCATCATTTTTAAACCTGACCTTTGTGCTGGACGTTTTAGATGGTGGTTATATTTCAATCATTCTAACAGTGCCATGATTATTACATTGAGGACACTATGTTCGGGTAGCCTGTTGTACCAAATGCATCTTCTTCATTAGTTTGCCATCCGTATAGAGCAGAATAGCCTGCCTTCTATGTTCTAAGGGAAGGGTGGCGGAGGTGGTGCTTCTTTCTGTTGGCAAACCGCATGCCCTCTTGTGCTATATTTAAGGCATTTTCTGGGTATCTGAGCTCCTTCTGTCTAATGTTCCTGCCAGGAGGTCATGTCTACCCGGCGGAAATGACCCCCGTCTCCACTCTAGGCCCTGAGATGCTGAAAGTGACTGATGCCCCCATCTTGCATTCTGCATAAATCATGCCTTGCCCCTCATCCCCGCAGCCACTGCGATGACCCAGGGAAGAGAGCATGTCCAGAGACAGCAGAGAGAGAGAAGGTGCTCAGGTTTCTGGGAGAAGACACTCCATTATTAGACTCGGGGCAAATGTACCACCTAAGGGTTGCTAAGAATCACAGTAGGCGTCAAAGACTTTAGTTACTGACAGTGCCTGGACAGTGGTTCCTCTTTCATAATAACACGTCACAAAGATGCAAAGTGACCTGAGTGGGGGCAGTCAGGGGGGATGGGGCTGACCTCTATCTTGCGGTTTTTCTGTAAGCCTAAACCCTCTAAACCCAGGCTGTTTAAGAAGCAGCTCCTCCTCTTTGTCCCCCTCCCCCAGTCTACCTGAGGCTTGTCAGAGACTCAGACCTGAAATCTTCCCTCATATCTGAAGAAAAGACTTAGTAGCCGTGTACCCGAGCGCTCATCTCTCATTCACCCAACACTGCATCCCCGTGAGTGTTTGCTCACCTAGGGTACCCTGGCTGACTACCCAGCAGGTCCTGGGAGAGCACCCAGACAACTTGCTCAGAGTGGAACACGTGTGCTAAGCAAAGCCCCACCCTGGAGCTGAGGCAGTCGAGTCAGATTTGATAGCCTGCAGCCAGCCTGATAGTAGCCTGCACAGCAGCCTTTACCCACAAGGCTGTGGTGTGGATACGTCTGATCCAGTAGAAAGGCAAACGGGAGACATTTTTTGAGTTTCTCCTTACAGAAAATTATCAGCAAAATATTTGTCACATTCCACGGGTATTTTTTCACATTTTTTATTAGTTACGTTTATCTCTAAAACCCAACTGTGAATTCTGAACATAGCAATCTCTCAGGTACCTATCTTGATATTTACATAACTGAAGTAAGAAACAATTGACTTGAGCAGTCATTTGACATATATTTACATATTCATAACCAGAATGTAAATGCAGTGTTCAGAAGCTCAGGTCTGTCTGGTTAACAGTGTCGTGACAAAAGTGAAGGTCTGTGGGGCTCTGGAGTTCCCTGCCTCTGTGCTCAGGGTTGAAGCCTTGGGACAGCTACTGTGCCTCCCAAGCTCACCAAGACAGAGGTCCTTGGCCTTGTGGGCGTTTCAGATGAAGTTCAGTGACCTTGGTTTTTCATGTCTAAGTCGAGTGACACTAATGGGACAAGGGAGGGGTCACCTCAGCTTCTCCTGACATTGTGAACAACCGAGTCTCAGGTGACTCCAGGGTTATTCATCAGTGCCCACTGCTGGGGAGCTACATGGCCACCCCTTTCCTTGTCTGGTGGATTTGTGAGCAAACACAGAGAGCCCCAAGCTCTAGGAAGGAAAGAGGAAGACTGAAGGGAGAGAAAGGAGGGGTTTTGAATAAAAACACTGAATTTATAGTAGCAGTTCCACATGAGAGCCATCCTCATCTGCAGACTTAAGTCCGTTCTTTCCAGATAAACTTCTACAAACGATAGACTATATCTACCTAATTGACATTTGTAAAATTACCGCTAGTATTTCTTGCAGGCACAAGGGCCTTCACCACATCATTTATACACCAGTGCTATGTGATGCTGTTAAAATGATTTCACAACCTTAATTTTTTTTAAACACATTTTAATGGTGTTTGAAAACATGAAGAGATGAAGCATCACCTTTTAGATTCTCGTTTGCAAGTCAGAAATAAATATTCTATCAATGAGGTTGAGCAGAGAGAAGAGCGGGGCTTAGGGACGGCGAGGTTCATTTCATGCTGGACCCTGCTTCTTCCTCAGCGGGATACCTCGAGGTAAAGACTGCTGGCCCCCATACCTCCCCTCCTCCCACCCTCTCCCTGGAGGAAGTCAGAAACAAACTGTCCTTGAATGAAGGACATTATGTTTTATCTCTTCCTAAATTTTCCGTAGTAAGAATCTTTAGGTCCTCCTAGATTCCATTTCGAAATTCTGACAAGACATGTTGAGAAGTACAGCTTAGTGAACATTTTGACTTTTCTGCCATGTCAAGCTTTCCTAAATGCCTATAACTGGCCCGTGAGACGAGGCCTGGTTGTACGGTAACTACAACAGAAGCAAGTGACAGTTGGATTGTGTGGCTTCAAACTCCTGGCATAGGGAAGTCCACCTCCTTCCTCTAGAGAGGTAGAGAGGACACATTGTCTTTACTCAGGTGAAGTCCATTCTGTGAAGAGAGAGGTGCGTGCCCTGCTTGCTGCATAAGGTCTACAAAGAGAGCAGTAACTTGGGAGCTCTGGGCTCTGCATATGGGGGACCATGAACACTGCTGGGCCTACTCAGTAAGAAGTGTGTCCGAGCGTCTCTGACACTGGATGCTCTGCAAGTCATTTATGGCTTGTCTCTGATCTACAAACTACAAACGTCATGCAAGATTAAATACATAATAATATACTTAGTAAAACTTAAAGTTTAAGATTTGGGCAAACTGCAAACTGTTATTGAAAACTACTAGCAATGCCAAGATATAAATCCCAGGTCCAGGGAATACATATAAATATTTAGGTATAAATTCACTTACCATATTGTATGCATTGCTATGACAACAAAAAGCTGTTTAATATTAAAAGCATGGCTTTTATCTTTTAAATTTTATGTGCTTTAGAGCCTTAAAATTCACTTATATAAGAAAGCCATCCTGTGTTCACCTTGGCCTGGTGAGATGTTCCAGTCAAGATTTATTATCTCTGACATACAACAGGGGAAAATTTGGGATAAGGAATGTAAATAAGTTGTCTCATGTCCCTGACTGGTATGAAGAAAACCTGTAGCTTCGAGTTATTAGCTTGCAGCCAATTCCACTGAGACGCAGAATAATTCTTCTTCATTGTCCCACACAATCTTTTCCTATCTTGACGTAAAATATGCTTTGGTTATTGTGGACAAAAGATGAATTGTTTAAAACATTTCATTTTGTCCGACACTATCCTATTATGTAAGGTAAATTTTTATCTTTCTATTTAAGGCACTGTCTAGGCTGCTTGCAGTTTTTCCCATTTCTGTTTAATGAAAGGCTGTCCATCTTGGAGCATACTTCGAGGGAATGAACCTCACCTGTTTGTCTCTAGAAATGGATAGGCATTGAGCTAAGTCCGCGGTATAAAAACAAATGCATATGGAAACCCTGCTTTCGTGGCCTGGCTTCTGAGCTGATGTGTTCTACACTTTTGTCTCTACCCCTTCTTGCTGATGGTGTACAATATGTCATCCAGGCTTTCAAATTTCTCAGAAGCTAATTATAACCCTTTCCTTTGTTGTCCTTAATTAGAAACGGAAACAGCTGTTATGCCTACTTCCCATGGTGGAGTTGGGCATGTAGATGTCACCACGCTGCTCTACACCATGAGGAAGACCCTGGCCCTGGATGTCCCTGCTGTATGGAGATCTCATCCTATGGGACCAGGTGACTTGGCTAAGTGCTTGGACGGGCTTCCTCCATACACCCTCTTTCCTTCTCTTATAAGAGTCTAACATTTGGGAACACTTTGCAATAGTACATCTTCTGGTTCCTCTTGGAAATTGCTTCGTGTTGATTTGAAGGCTTAAAGCACAAAATGGTTTTGAGACTTGCTAGCTTCCCCCACCTAAAAATATCCAAATGGTTGATTCTGTTCCCGTTATATCTCATTTAGAGAGTTTTCTGACATTTCCAATTCACTGAGCACAGCTGTAGAGTTTCACTCTCTTCCAACAGAAGGGATTAGCCAGCCAGTGACCATTCAGCCTTCAGAGAGTGTCTATGTAAGTCACTTCACCTCCTAACAAGCAGTGACTTTATTATCATTTCAAAGGGATGGCAATGACAGCTATGTGACCAGAGACTTGAAAACCCTACAAGACACAGGGGCTGTACAAAGGAAACCCTCTACGTAGGTCTGACTCTGAGTTGAATATCCATTCATTCACACATCACACTGCTTGCTTTGACTATTTTGTCTCTTTCACATATTTGCTACAGAGAAGAAGGAAACTCCTAAAGACTAGGCCTAAGGGAAGCAGGTAGCACTTTTAGCAATCCTAATAAAAGATCCAGACGGATGAGCAACGTGCTCACGTGGTTCCCAGTGTTAACACGACCTGTATGCTGCTGATATCCCTATCTAGGTGTCATATCTGAGTATGACAATACTATGCAAAAAAAAAATAATCTACTTACTCTGTTGGACAAAACCACATCAATTAATTTAGTAACCTTAAGGAACATTAGTTTACCTTCTGGAGAATTTAATCGGTGCTTATGAAAACATATAGGTGATTGTAATGTGAGTAAATTTACAACATAAGATTTTGTTTTAATAATAATAAAAAAAAATCAAACTTGTATCTAGATGCATTGTTGTACTAATCCAATCCCAGGGAAGGAGAAACACATTAGAGGGGGAAGTCCATGAAGCGGCAGTTCTCCTTAGTGAGTCCATTGCCCACCCTTAGCTTTGCATTTTATACAGGATGCACACCCCGAGGGAACCGGGAGATGGGTGCAGCTTTGGAAAAGATGTAATTGGGCCAAACATTTGTGCTACTTTAATCTCATTTTAATGGTAGATATTTATGTCACCGTGTGTGTGGATTCTGATTTTAATGGTAGAAATTTATGTCACCGTGTGTGTGGATTCTGATTTTACTGGTAGATATTTATGTCACCGTGTGTGTGGATTCTGATTTTTCAGATGAGTTTCATTACTTGTTTGCAGTTCCGGTAGGTCAGAGCCCCAAAAGTTGTTTTTTTCTTTTTTTTAAACAAAAACAAAAACAAAAACAAAACCAACAACAAAACTTCAATCCACGAGCGTCTGGGTAGAGCACTTACAACCCACTTGGCCAGTCTGAGAACAGTGTGGGTAGGGATGGAAAAATCGAAGTATAGAATAGCAGCATCCACTCTTACATTTGTGGGCTAAGTCCCACTAAAGCAGGCTGTTAGCTTTAATCAAATCTGGAAATTGTGTGAGAAAGAATGCCTTTGGGAAATCCATTATTTGGACACTTCATTAGAAATGCCTAAAGAGAAGGGCTGTGTTTTGCTTTGATTGCATTTTGGAGTCTTCAGCCATATAACTGTCTACATCCTACCTCCACACCAGCTGACATTTGAAGCAAAGAGATGCTACAGCTGTTTGAACTGAAAGACAGGAATGGATTTCCTTTATGAGTCTGAGGTAAGTCACTTGTGGTTAATCCCTAAGCAGGCCCCATTCTAACCACTGAGGTGTGGAGGAGGCCATGAGCACCCGTCTATCTCTGCCTTCTTCCAGGGCCAATCGATCTGCTGCCTGGCTCAGATGAATAACTCTAGCAACAGGCCCCTTCACCCACCAGACGCAGAGGCATCCTTACCGGAGGAGCGCCGAAAATATAGAATGATGTACCCCTCAGGGCCAAGAACTTGGGTCTGAAGGTCTGAGAGTTGTTGTCAGCTCCTTGTAGCCTCTCATTTACCCATCCCATGTGCACCACCTGCAGAGGGAAACCTTGGAAAATTAAAAGCCAAGCCTTAATGAGAATGTCTTATGAGCAGAATACTAACCACACTCAATCAATTTAGAATACTAAAACCACACTATGATCCTGAACCTTAACACACATGCCCAGAAAAGATGGGAACTCAAAGAACCCTGTATGAACCTTCAAGTTCTAACTCAACTCAAGTAGAAGGATAGAAGTATATGACAGTTTGTGGTAAATACTCAGATCCTTGTGGAGTAAGGCTCTACATGGTAGCTGAGTTGTGGGTTTCTTGTACGTCTTAAAAATGTGCTGTTACAGGGCTGGAGAGATGTCTCAGGTATTAAAGGCAAAAGATCACAACCAAAAGGACAAAAATGCAGTGTTGAATTACACTCTGCTAGAGGTTAGTATTTCTCATTCTCTTAAGAGGATTCAAAAATAGCTCATTATATTTTCAGTGTTTACAGTAAATATAAGGCATCGTACAATGTGAAAAACATGACTAAGGCTTTCTTTAGAGTTTAATTCCCCAACAGTAAAAAGAATACAAAGCACAAGATTTTTACAAGTCAGATAGTTTCGGTCTTATTCCATGAAATGTAAACGACAAAATCAGAAAGTGGTTTAGTTATATCATGGAAATGGCAATAAAATTTGAGAACTCAGTGGATGACTTCAACCTGTTAAAGGACAATCCCCATAAGACCCACATTTATATATGGCACACACTTTTTAGTACATGGCATGAATAACTTCACTTTAATTTCCTCAGCTCCCCATTTTGCCATTTCAAGGAAAATCAATTCACTAAAAACATCCTTATTCAAGAAAAACTTAAAATAAGACAGATTTCCCAACTGTTCCCCACCTCTAGCTCTACATTTTAGATAGTGTCTATATGTAGCCCTGGCTGTCCCAGTAAGGTATGTAGACCATGCTGACCTCAACCTCATAGAGATCAGCCTGCTCTGCCTCTCTAGCATCCTTCAGGGATGAGGTCGCTGTGTCCAGAGGTTTTGAACAGGAGCAGAAAGCTCACTAACAATTCCCGTAGCCCGAAGTAGAACATCCCTTCATCAACTTTTACCCAGTAACTTCTGGCAGTATTCACTCTCACACATCATAGACCTATCCTTGGGGTCAAGATGTTAGCTGATAGCCAAAATTCAGACAAGACAGACTCTTGTGGAAAATAGCCATGTGGCTGAACATAATCACTGCTATAATGCGTACTGAATACAAATGAATGCCCCTCAAATCTGTAACTTTGTCAGTTCCTAGAATTTGCATGTGTGTATAGAAGCAATATGTATGGATATTCAAGGGTGTGTAGTGCATGTTTATACATTAATGTAAAATCATGAGAACTATCTTAGCTGTCATTTCTCAGGTACTCTCTTCCTTTGTTTGAGACAGACTGTCACACTGGCTTAGAACTTGTCAATCTGACATGCCTACAGCTCTAGGATTCTTCTTGTCTCTGGGTTATAAGCATGCATCACCATGTCAAGTTTAACTCTTACCAACTACATGAATGAAACTCTGGACCTAATGCTTACGTAGCAAGAACCTCACCAACTGAACTGTCTCTTTAGCCTTAACTTTGTATTACATGTGTTCCAAGAAGGTGAGTCGTATCAATGTGATATGATAAAACAACTATAATATTATCAAAAATGTCACGTGTGACTTGGGGTGCCTTTAACATAGTTGGGCTTTTATTATAAAAGAGGCTAGAATACACGATAATGAATGATAACCATGAGAATTGAATACTGTGTCTCAGAAAAGCCACATGTACAGTGACTGCAGACAGAAGCAAAACCGTCTCTGCACTGTGAGACAACTGCTGGGATTCAAGTCCTCGAAGGTCTTCTGGATTTGGCAACATTGCAGATAGAAACGTGACAGCAGCAGGGTTTTCTGTCTTTCTCCTCTTCATATGGCCATATACATTGCAATGAGTTGTGACATGCAAAGGGTTGTGACATGAGGGCACAGCAGAGAGGATGGTGACATTCAGAGGTGCATGAATGAGTGTGGATAAATGTGTGTGCACAGTGGAGGACGTGCAGGCACTGTAAACAGCCGGAAGGTAAAGTCAAAGCTGCCGGTTTGGATTCCCAGTTGAAACAGAGAAGCTAAGATCTCTCCTTTCTCCCAGCAGCAGAAATCAAATGAGGATGAACTACACTTGGACTCCAGTTCATCTGAGGGCCACCATGGGTCGCCAGAGCTACAGGTATTAGCTGGGAACCCAGTACCACCTCTGAAAGTGCTGCAACCAGCATTTGGCTCTCCTTGTCTGCTCTGCCCTTCACTTCATCAGTGTCTCAGTGACTCCACGCTCGGTCAATACCACGTGCTCACATAATTCAACAGGAATTCCATACTGAGGAATGGCCAAGAAGCTGCCACTGTAGCCAATGTGACAGCTCAGGTTAGTAAGAATGTGAATCACTAATTAGCTGGATGTGACCTTAATTAAATCCCAAGTGTAATTTGATACTGCCTACATAGCACAGAAGTAAGTTATAGCTTTGCTGCTATTCGGAACACTGGCTACCTTGGGAATCTTCCTTACATATGTATAGCTAGTTCGTAAATAATCTACAGGACGCTAATCTTCTCTTTCACATTATGAATTTTTTAATGACTTGCTGCACATTGTAAGAAGTGTATATCACACTTTCTGAATGCTGCCCTGATAGTATTAGGTGCTATAATTAACTGGGGACCCAGGGCTTCATCACTTCCACAGAGAAGTACAATTTCATCTATCTGTTCTGGTATCCTTTCTGTGGAAAGTCATGTTTCTTGCTGGGCCAGCGTAGAGACTTGTTTAAGCCTACAACAGATTATGAGTACACATATTTTCATTCTATATGAAAAGCCACTTTCCTGTGCCACTAACATTATCCTTGGAGTGTTAACCAAGGCATCATCTCCCTCAACTGAAATTCAAGTTAGAGAAGAAATATTCTTTGGAAATAAAGATGTTTGCAGTTTTACTAGGGTGAACACATCCTCAGAGAATTCTTAGTTCATGCTTATTGTCATTAGGTTTATGTTGGCTGTGTGTGTGTGTGTGTGTGTGTGTGTGCGCATGTGTATGTAGATCAAAGGACAGCAATAGGTGTCATTCCTTATGACTGCCTACCTTTTTTGTTTTTATCTATAAAAGGGGTCTCTCACTGGCCTAGAATTTACTAAGACTAGATTAGCTGGCCAGTTAGCCACAAGGCTCTTCCTGTCTCTGCTTCCTTAATGCTGTAGTTACAAGCATATACCACCATGCTTGGCTTTAAAAAAAAAAATATTATTAATTCAAGATCTGGAGACCAAACTCAGGAATTTATGCCTGTAAGGTAAGTATGTTACAAACTGAGCCATCCCCACAGCCCAACTTAGTCTTTAAGACAAGAGTGCTCCAGTTTGAGCAACAATTTATAAGGCTAAATGCGAGGTGTAAGAATGACTTTTTTCTTTTTATTTCAGTTTTATCAGTTATTAGAGGCTGTGCTGGATGGTTTTATGTCAACCTGACACAAGCTAAAGTCATCTTAGAGGAAGGAACCTAAATTTAAAAAACAAAACAAAGAAAAACAAACAAACAAACAAACAAAAACCTCCATAAGGCCCTCTACAGGCAAGCTTATAGGGCATTTTCTTATTTAGTTTTTGGTTGGAAAGAGTTGAGCCCATTGTGGGTGGTTCCATCCCTAGGATGCTAATTTTGGGTTTTATAATAAAGCAGGTTGGGCAAGTCACAAGGAGCAATCCAATCCAGTAAACAGAACCCTTTATGGCTTCTGCATCTGTTCTTGCCTCTAGATTCCTGCCCTGTTTGAGCTCCTCTATTGATTTCCTTTGATGATGAATACTAATATGGAAATACAAGACAAATAATTTCCTTTCCTCTCCAAGTTGCTCTTGGTCTTGTGTTTCATCATAGATGACAACCTTAAAGCCTTTGTTCTTTCACATTTATTTAATTATTATTTGTTATACATCAGTAATCAAAGGTTGCTTAAAGTGGGAAAATATTGCTTTTCGTTTTTTAAGAACTCAATTTCAAATCCTAAGGCACAAAATGGAGTGTGTAGAATTTGGAGCAAATGTGTCCCCCCTTTTCTAGAGCACACCCAGGATGGCAAGAATGGTGTGAAGGCCACCAGCAGAGCATGATGCTCCTTCCATGTCTAATGTAAAGATATGCATGGAGCCCCTGGGCAAGTTCAAAGTGGGATGTAAAGTTTCAGTCCAGAAATAAATATATGAGGAAGTAAAATCCCAGAAACTAAAACTTCGGATTTAAGTTGCATAACTTTGTTTTGCTGTACAGATGAAGAAATCGAAGCTCAGGTGCCAGTGTGCTCAATGCTTCTGCCAGAAAAGGACACAGCTGGATTTAGATCCCAGGCTTTCATCAAACATGGCACTTTCAGCCAAGGGTGATGTGTAGTGGAATTCACCAGATGAACGTGACATCTCTTGATGTGAAAGGTGATTTGGTGTAGGAACTGCAGGCTCCTCAAAGGTTCTGCAGTACCAAGCATTGTCATTTCACTCTAGGCTCTTGATAATCCAGTGGCAGGAAGAGGTGAATTCCAAAGTAAACAAAACACACCCTTCTCACAGAACAATGCTCTTTCCTTGTAGGAAAGATGTTTGTATCCACCTGTGAACCCCACTATTCTCTTATGCAATCCAGATCCATGCTCTGGAGGTACAACTTCCCAGTGGCATACTGGAACTCACTAACCCCTCCAGGAGACCTGATCTTTCCACCTTCTTTATCATGTGTGGTGATCTTTCCTTTGGTCACAGATATTTTCAATAGGCAGCAGAGCCCCGTAGTCCCCACTGGATTGGCTGGAGTTGCTGAGGACAAGAACCAGGACACTTCTTGCCATCTTCGAAGGGGACAACTCCCTAAGCACAGAATTTTAGGGATGCTTCAGAGTTCTGAGGCGCTAATGAATTTCATTTTCAAAAACAGTAAATTATTTGTGGAAGACAAAAACCAACACAAACTCAGTTCAGCATCTTACCAGCAACAGATAAATTGAGAAAATGTTTAGGTGTAAACCAAGTGGAGGTGTCTTAGTGGACAAAATTGTAAGAAATTTATTCTTAAGCTGCAAACTTCAGTGGAAATATAATATTTTAATGTGGGAAGATATAGAATTAATGCTATTTTTGTTTGAAGAAATTTTGGATGTATTAATCATAAAATAGCTAGCCTCACTTTAAGTTTCATAAAACAAAATAGCTGGTGATTAATCTATAAAATATTGAAAGTAATAGGTTATATTTAGAAGAGTTATTCTTATCAGTGTAAAAATGCTGATTAAAAGGCCTGATTAAAATATGGACTAAATTTATTGTCTTTCTCAGTCAACATTGAATTGACAGCAATGTTTTCCTGGTGTCATTGCCTTGACTGTAGATTCTGAGGTTGACTGCCATTAAAGCATTCATAAGCACCAGTTACAATAACAGGAATACATTGGCATTAGTTTTCTTGGGGTTCTAACTCACATTTCTGCAAACCTATGAAAGACATAGTATGCTAACCAAAGGATTATAAACAAGTTTTCCCTGTGCTTAGCCCATCATGTGACTAACAGCCATTCTATGAAAGGGGGAAGGGGCCATGAGTCCTCATGAAGAGCTGATGTTGAAGAGGGGCCTGTCGGGGGGAGTCTTACCCTAGGTAATGCACCATGTTAGAACATTGCCCTGAAGGGGTTAGGTAACAGGATCTTTGGTACTGTCAACTCCCAGGTCAGAGGCTCCTGGGAGCACCAGCAACTATAGATAAGAATGCTATAACCTGAATTCCACCTCTGTGTTGATGAGAGTCTACAAGAATGATTTGGTCATAAAGAATAGGGGTGTTGCCGATCCAGAGGCAAATTATCTTATCTTTATCTTTAGGAAGATTTGTGGCTCCCTCCAAATCTCATCTAGCATCCTTTTGACAATCAGGAAGATCCTTTCGGAATGTATTAACAGACCACTAGCTACCACCAGCTCCATAGCTAACAATGCTACAACATGTGAAACCTACTATATTTTCCCATTTTGCTTTAAAAAACCAACTCAATGCTCATATCACTGTATTTTAAGAGTAGCTTGACTTATGATTTTCTCTGCTCTATTACCATAAAAACTTAATGAAACTGTTACCAAATTGGAAAATGGTATTTTTTGGGGGGGAGGGGGACCTCCACAGGTGTTTGTGGGCCATGGTTACTGAAATTTGGCTCTATAATAAACTTTCATTGAGTCAACAACATCATGTAACAAAATGATCCCAAGTCATACAGGCCTTTCTCCATCCTGAATCCCCTTTGGGTTCTCTCACAGTCCTCTCTAAATCCTTTTCAGATCACATTTTCTACTGAATACAACCCACAGGCACCATTTATCTCTGTAAACACAGGTGATCCGAACAGTCCCCCAGTGTAATCCCAAATAAATAAAAAGCTTTGAGTTCATGCATGTGGCAGAGTCTACCAAATTCAGTATGAGTCTCACTAGCATTTTCCTATCTAAATTCCACAAAGGGGGTTTGTCACCCGACTGGGCTGAAGATGGACACCTACCTGGTCACAAGGAGAACAGCATTTATTTGCCATTTTCATCTGTAGAAGGAAGACAGCAAGGGGTCAGTATGCCGCGCACATTAGTGCCCTGACTTTTCAGCCTGGCTAAATGGCAGCTGAAATTAATCAGCCCAGGGACGTTCCTTGGAGATGAGCTTCCCCTACGCTGTGCTTATCTTCAAATCAGAGCAAATACAAACTTATCGCAGCAATTCTCAAAGCAGGAAAACAAAGAAACAAGACAAAGTGCACAAGCACACTAAGGCCATCATTCCCAAATAGCAGCCCTTGAAGTAAGGTGCTTAAACTTTAAGATGTACAGATGGGGGGAGGGACGGGGGAGGGAGAAGAGAAGAGGGAGGGGGAGAGGGAGAGAGGGCTTCTACTCTGTGTCAAGTTACAATGACACAACGACCAATGTCCACAGAGGGTAGTTCATTCCTTACTTATCTCTCTGAACCATGTAGACATGTAGATGTCAGTTTCAACAGTTTTACCAGTGATGAAATGGAAGTTCAGAGGAAGATTCATCCAAGGCTATGAGCCCACATGTCTGCCCTGCTGTGCTGCCCAAGGGTCACCTGTGACAGTCACCCAGGAGAACTCTGCACTCACAGGAATTTCTTCAAATGTTAATCCAGCCCCACCTGTCTCCTTTCTGTTTGCTTATTTATCTATTTAGTTATTTAATTTTTTTAAAAAAAATCCACCCATCCAGTACCATAGGGATTCAAAGTGTGGAATATTAAAACTGAGACTGTAGGAAAGTGTTTATTTATTCATGAGCAGAAAGATAGCTCTCTGGCCTTCAGAATAGAGATCTCACATATGACCACATCCCTAAACGTCTCAGCTCACATATGACCGCACCCCTAAACATCTCAGCTCACATATGATCGCATCCCTAAACGTCTCAGCTCACATATGACCGCATCCCTAAACGTCTCAGCTCACATATGACCGCATCCCTAAATGTCTCAGCTTACATATGACTGCATCCCTAAACATCTCAGCTCACATATGACCACATCCCTAAACATCTCAGCTTATTCAGCCAAATTCTGTCCAGCAACGGCCAGGACAAGGCAGGAGATGTGGAATCAGGGGACAACAGGCACTAGGCTGTGTGATGCAGGGTATAACAGGTTGCATCAAGCTGCCAAGAGCAGATAGAGGTATCCGGGGTGAACATACAGCATGCGTACTAGAAGGGGGTGAAGATGGGAACGGGGCCAAGCCATTGGCCGTTGGCCAATCCTGCCACAGCTACATGGCTACAGCTTGCAGTACTCCACGAGAGACTTAACAAGGAGTTGACGTTCTCTTCCCCAGTACATTTCCATTTATGCTTTCTTTTACAAACCTTACTGACTTTGAACATTAAACATATCACCCAAGGCACAGCAGGCTTCTTTCTGGCCCAGATGTCTTTGTTTAGGTATGCCCTTTTCATTTTTAGTTTTAAATAAATGTTTGTGTGTGTGTGTGTGTGTGTGTGTGTGTGTGTATGTTTGTATGTATGTGTGTATGTATGTGTTTGTGTGTATGTATGTGTTTGTGTGTATGTGGAAATGTTTGTGCTCATGTATAAGTGTGCATACACATGGGGAGGCCAGAGGGAAACCAGGGTGTGTGTATCATTATTCACATTGTATTAAGATAGTTGGCTACACACACACACACACACACACATGGGGTGGGAGAGAGAGAGAGAGAGAGAGAGAGAGAGAGAGAGAGAGAGAGAGAGAGAGAGAGAGAGAGAGATATTCCTGTGTATGTATGTGGCAAGAGAGAGAATGGGAGGGAAGGGATAGAGAGAGAGAGACAGAGAAAGAACTAGCCTGAAGTATCTAAACACATTTTAACAGGGTTAGTTTTAGTTATTTAAGTTGGATATTCAATCTGTTGATACAAGTATATGGTCTGTATGCAGCCCTATCCTTGCATTGGGTCAATTATCCTTGGAAGCTTCTCACCATAACTGCTAATGCAAAGAAGAGAGGGAGAAAGTCCCGGGCTTTATGCTCACATGTTGAAGCGTCAGGTCACTGATGTTGGTTGAGATTGCACGCAACCAGTCAGCACAGTCCTGGGCAGTGGAGAATTGAAGGACTCCTGTGCTGGCTCCATCCAGGGCCAGCACCTCCAATGCACTGGACCTGCAGCAGGAGGGGAGACACCAGGGAGCCAGTCAGCTGAAGAAGGACACCTAGTCCGGGAGTCCAGCAGGGGCCAGGTGCTTCCAGCCCCTGCTGTGCTGTGCTCAGCTGTGACACGCCTCGGGAAGAAGCAGACAGCCTTAGTCTAGTCAACAGGTACAATAAGGCTAGCCTTACCAAAGTGAAGATGCACACTGAATAGGCACAAGGAAAGCAGATCAGACGAGAAAGAAGGCTTCCTCTGGTTGAAATCTTAGAGTTAGCGTTTTATAGGCATCTTAGCTGTAATTCGTTTGATGCCCACCTACCGCCTGAAACCTGACATGCCATTAAACACCAAAACACTCAGTGCCGATAGGGACTGGGGTGTCCCATTGCATGAACCTAGGATCCACAGTAGAGTTCCAGAGAAGCCCCGGGTCCTTGCCTCAGTATGAACACAGGGAGCTGATTGACGTAAGGCTGCCTCAACCCCCAGTAACTGTCCTTAAAACCCATACAGTACATGTATCCGTCTATAGTCCACATTCAACACTGTTGTAATACCTTCTCAGCCATGAGTTCTGCTAGGCAAGGGGGGAAGGGCATAAGGGAGGAGGGCTACGGAGACTTTCCATGTGTGAACAGCTCTCAAAACAGCTTCCTATGAGTAAGTAATTTTTCTTTTTTAAACAGAGATCCCTGGCGGTTCCAACCCTTAATAAGCAGTTCTTGAACAAGAATGAAGCATTTAGTTATTTCCAGCTGATTTTCCAGCCTGGTAGAATATGAAGGGTGATGAATGCATTTGTGAAGGCTTTGCCAGAGGATGAACCTAAAGTGGTGGTGAGTTTAAAGTAAAGGTGCAGGTGGCTGACGGAATGGCTTAGGGGAATGGGCCAAGCATTGGCGTCTCTAGAAGCCTTCATGTTTCTAGTTGCTTTCTGTCAATTGTATCTTCCAGGTAGAGCCATTTGTCTCTAACTCCTTCATTTCAAGGTTCCTTGTTCCTTGGTTCCAAGGTATAACTGCCTTAGACCTGTGTGTTCTGCATGACAAATTATTAATTTCTCTATGTGACACCGGACAGCATTAAAAATCCGTCCTTGTGTTTATTTTGCACATCATAAGGGCATGGGCTTTTTTTCTAACGGCACTAGGAAGACACTGAGGGGATCCGAGCAAAGACATGAAAGACATGGCACGATGATGATAAATGGATGATAAATTTACAAAAAAAAAAATGTGGTAAATAGGCCAAAGGGACAGTGTGGAATAGGAGAGAAAACTGTTGACTGCTGGAATAACCATGCAAGGAGAGCGCTTAGGGAAGCCAGCCTGGGGAGGTGGCAGGAGGGGGAAATTAGTGTAGAGATTAGACTCAGATCACAGGACAAGGAGGAATCAAGAGTGCATCCAAGGTTTGGCTGAATGCAGAGAAGGATAGCTGTGTTATTTGGCAGCGATGCTAAAGTAACTGGACCCAGCATGGGGGGAAGGCCAGACCAGGGACACAGTTTGGACCATCTGTTTTCTAGCGATGCTTCCCAAGTAGGGCTGGGCGTAGGTGGTAGAACAGTTAAGTGTGGGCACTAGGGACATGTCTTGTCTAGAAATAGAGCATGTGAGCTGTCCACTGTGCAAGGTCAGGCTGTGAGAGGGAGTTAGCTCACCATGGAGCAACTTGGTCAGCATAGCAGCTGGAGAAGGGGGACAACCAGAAGAGAGAACAAGCCAGACTGCCTGACAAAGTGGGCGACGCTAGCCTGGCATGTCTCCCCAAAAGCCCAGCCCCCAAAGAAAGATTTCTGTAACAGAAACAAGTGTTGGGGTTCTGACGTTCTCTGTACACCAGATGTGAAGACTCCTACTGGCCCCAAATATAGAAAAGATATGTAAACCAACAGATGTGCAAATTATAACACAAGAAACATGAAGAAGCATTGCAATGGGGCTCTTGCAAAAGCCCAAAGTGCCGCAACTACTAAACACACAGATATTAAAGGAAGCAAAATGTCAGACTAATATTCTAAAGCTTTCTGGTAAAAAATGATCAAGAGCCCGAAAGAGGTTATGGAGAAGGTGATAAAGTCAATCTAGAATAGGAGAAAGTGGACTCTATTCAGTCTTCATACAAACAGGAAAACAAGCAGATTCCAGTGCTCTGGTCCTTGTTTGTCAGTGGGAAGGGTACCATCCACCCAGGATGATGTTTGAAGACCTATGATGATGGAGTAAAGTCCAGGCCTCTGTCTGGATCTGAGTGGAATTTCAGTTAATATGACTAAAAGAATTTTAACAAGATTTGATTATGTTTTATGAAAGTATTATGTAAAATTTATTTATAATTAGAAAAAATTATTGATTAAGGATATGGAATATGGCTAGAAATCTCCCACAGTATATCTGAGCTCTCATGTGAAATAGAAATCCCTGTCTATTTTTCTCCAAGCTGCTGGAATGCCACACACAGCCCCTTCTCCATCTAGGGATCCTGAGACCCAAAGCCTTGTTCTTACCCCAGCAAGGTTTTTCACCCCCAAGATACCCCTCCCCAAGAACTGGGCTGCTTCAAAGGGAGCTGTGGCATCTACCTGCATGGTCAGTAGCCAACTGCCATCTATTCTCACCAAAAGGCCAGGCAAAAGCCATGTAAGGCTGAAGGAACAGTTGAATTTCAAGTATCAACTACTTCTTTATTCTCTGCTGCTGACGATACAATATCACAACACCACCCACATCCATATTGGTGACCATATAATCTGATTATGCCTTCCTCAAATGAAAACCTGTTAGATTATCTCAAAGCTAGTTGAATGCAATATATTGATGCCACATCAAGGTTCCATTATGGTGATGGGATGTGACTTGATCTGTCATTCAAATCCTTCCTTTTTAAGCCTTCATCCTTATTTGCATCATAATCCCCAAACTTGTTATTTTATAACTTTTTCCACTAAAAGTCCCCCCTTTTATTTTTCATCTCAAAACCAAACATTAAATGATACCCGAAGTATTTTCTGAGAAAACTTCATCAATAAGTCTATTGGCTCATTAAAGGGCCTCATGTACCAGGGAAATGTACTGTCCAGATCTTCATGGAGCTGGGACAAGCTAGGATTCATCCACACCACTGCTCAACACAGACACAAACCCTCTGGTCACTTGTGCCTTTTCTGTTTCATTTAGATACTGGCAGGAAATTGAAAATAAATTCTCAGTCCACAAGCTGCTTAAATTCTGCTCCCGGAGCCTTGGGCAATGTTTTCTAGCTAGGATTCTACTGATTTTTACAGAGGTGAGAAAATTAGTAAAGAATTTCACTGGGTCCAGTGGGTAGAGGCAGGGGGATCAGTTCAAGGCCAGTCTCAGCTACAGCTTTGTGAGACTCTGTCTTGAGGGTATCCCTAGTTTTAAAAAAAATAAGGAAAGAATACAGAATTGTATATCCCTCTCCTATTTCTGCCTTTTAAAAATGATTATTCTGTGTGTGTGTGTGTGTGTGTGTGTACATGTGCTCATGCCTGTGTGGGTGTGAGCATCCTCAAAGGCTAGAAGGCAGTGTTGCATCACCTATAGCTAGAGTTACATGGGTGCTGGGAATTTCTGCCCTTCTGATGTGCATTTTCTAATAGGTGAGCAATGTGCAAAGAATTCTTAACGCTTTTCAAATGAAAGTATATTAATTCTCTTTGTATCTCTCTGTAAATCTTTGAAGTCAAAGATTAAATAATGTGGGAGGGGCAATGAAGATACTTTACACATCTAACAAACAATGGTAGTTAAAATGAACAATAAGAGCCAGCTGGCAGACACCCTTCCTTTGTAATAAACAGTGTGCGTCAGTTTTCAAACATTGTCATGGTGTTATCCTCACCCTATAAGGGTGTTATTATTGAGATTCAGAAACTGAGCACATACACATTAACCATTTACCCAAGTGTACTCATAAGGCCAGGCTAGCAAAGGCAAGGGCCCACAGTGACCACCAGGAGAGAGGAGGGGCTTCTGACTCCAGCCCTCTCTTAGCACCTGATATTAAAGACATCTGATCTGGAGAAACTATAAGATCCCATGCCCTGAAACCATGGCAACCGCTATTTCCAGGAGCACATGGCTCATTCTTCCCAACCTCACTATTCATTTGTACGTGGTTTCTGATTTGGGTTTGGTAGTTCAACACTGGCTATGGTGGCTAGTGGCTGTCATTTTCCTTTTTCCTTCTGGGACAGGACCACAGACTGAAGATGCATGGGCGTCACGTTGCTACCTGGGTAAACTGACAGGAGCTTTGAATAAGGCCTTAGCGAAATAAAGACAATAACAACAACAACAAACTCTCTATGCCAGAAAAATTGCTTGGCTGGGAGAACCCTTCACCATCTTAGGATCACATCTATGCTAAGCAGGAAGCAGAGGGCATTTGTAAAGCACAGCTGGAGAAGTCTCCTCTTAGCTCCACGTAAGAAAGGCAGTTCACTCCAAAGAACAAATCTGGGTAGATGGTCCCTGGGAAAGACTTGGTCTTCATGGGTGACAGGCCAACGAACTGTCAACATCAGTGTCATTTTTAGGACTCCAGTAGCTCCATTGCCATTTCCTACATGTGAGAGCAAAGTGAGAGGGTGACAGTCCCCAGGATCACCAGGACCAGTCTCTTCCCTGATCTGGGATTCCAGGCTCTACAATGAGAGACAGGTCACTGATGCTCTCTGGCACCTGGCCTGTGCAGCTCTGTCACAGCTTCCCTGGAGGGTTCAGACTCTATCTACTGAGCCAGATTAACCCATGTTGGGAGAATCATTGCCTCTAGAACCTTCTCCATCTCTTCTCCCAACTGAGGCTCTGGACTTGGCATTAATTTTCCTGGATAAGAGCCAGTGACTGGGTCCTTTATCACCGTGAAAAATTCTTAACCATCCCATAGTTCTAAAAGACCAAGAATCTGGTAAATTGAGGACTGAGAGTCAAGATAACACGACTTTGCCCACAGTAGTGAGCCAGGACTAGAGGAGTCATATGTCTCTGCCACTGAAGGAGATGAAAGATTTGTGAGCACAGTGGGCAGCCAGGAGCAGGCTTCCAGGAGAAAGTCATTCATACTCTATGCTTCTTTCATCTATTATGATTCAATTCTTCCAACTTTAAAACCGCTTCCTATTTATTTTCATTTCAGATCTTGAGAGCTTATTAAATCTCTACATACAAAGGAAAGGAGAATCAACTTAACGTTCAAATGGGAAGACTTGTGATGAGTTTATCTTGCTCAGCTAAGAAGCAATCTTTGTGTCTAAAAGTGGAGGCTTCAGTATCCATCAGCACACAGGGCACTAATCCCTTACACTCAAGATGACTAATTCCCAAGAGATAGAAATGAAAGATTCTACATGGAGAAGTTGATATTCAATGCAGGAGGAGAGGCTGACAGAGAGGTTGAGGGAGTCAGACACAGAGGGTGTAAGTGAGTCGCATCTAGAAGAAAGATGGCAGGTTGGGGCAGCAGGGCAGGAGTGTGGAGATAGCTAAGGGGACAGTTGCAGAAGCATTTTACTTCTGGACCTAACTGCATGGACTCAGATGAGGACAATTATACACAAATGGTCACTACCCAAGGCAGTAGACTAAGGCAAAGACCCAGAAAAATATCTGTGGCTTCCACAGAATACCGATCTCGCTGAGCAGCTGTAACACAGCAGGTGTCAGGAACCCATGTAGCAAAGGCATTATCTCCTTCCATCAGTCTTCTGTCACAGAATGAGGTTCTGTGTGGATTTATAGGCAGTTCACTGAGAAGGAAATGGCAATCCCATCACCTGTTTGCCGCTGGCAAGGTTGTGAGGTCCCCAAGCAGCAAGGAACCCTTCCTGGATAGGATGGAATGAGATTTAGGAGTGCAGAAGAAGAGCGAAACAGCCGCTCCTCTGCCAAGGCATCCAACACAACTACCTGGTAGCAACAGGAGACTCCACGGTTGTGGGAGAGATAAAACCCGCGACTAAGTCACTGACAACCTTCAGGATGAGCAGGCAGCTGGATGATGACCACAGGGCCCCAGTCCTGACAGCTCCCCATGCAGACTTGACCTTCACTGTCACACACCAGAAGTCTCAATCTCACAGCAGGCCCCTCTTCCTACAGAGATGAGTGGTGTCCGGGGCTCTGCTTCTACACACTACCCGAGGCTGGCACCCGAGAGTGGCTCACAGGCTTTGAGAACACCATACTGTGGGAGGCCTTGACTGCCTGACACATTCTTTAATTTTATTCTTTGAATGAGTGTTCAAACATGGCACCATCCTTGGCAAAGCAGATCAAAGCATTTATCAGGGTAATTGTGACTTGCACTATCACTTCCCAAAAATGCGCTTATCTGCAACGTGCCTAATTTTGTTTTGACTTCGCAAAGCCCATCTGGTCTTCACTGGTTCTTCTTATGTAAGGTGAGCACTTCAGAACAAATGGGGTTTTACTCTAAGTTACGAAACAAGACTTTCATTGTTATTTGTAGAACCTGAACAGATGGGGCAGCTGGACCCAACCTTGTAGCCTTCACTTCTTCCCACTCTCTTTTCCCCTCGCCTTTCTGCTCACCTTTCCTGATATGTAGAAAGAACAAGGTCAATGACTCCTTATCTTCTCAAGGCCAGCATGAAACAAGAAGTGTGGAAAGGGGTCCTCTGTATGGGAAGATAGGGACTGTGCATCTTGGAAACTATCCTGTTACACAGACCAGTGGGTGAGTGTGGGCTCCTGCACTGTTTAGCTTTGTGTATTAGGGATCTCTAGAGAAACAGAACTATATATATGTATATGTATATATGTGTGTGTATACATATATATATACACACATATGTGTTACAGTAATATATGAATATGTATGTGTGTGTATATTGTGTATATGCATATATGTACGTATATAAATTGTGTGTATTATATATTATATATTTACCATGAGGAGTTATTAGATTGCCTTACAAAATTTGGACTGGGTAGTTCAACGATGGCTGCATTATGGAGAGGCTCAGGCCCTGGTAGCTACTGAGTTTATAAGAAAGGATGCCTTATTTCCTGGCATATTATGGACCTTCCCAGAGGCACGTCTCTTTATAGATATATAGATTATAGATCCAGTCAACTTGACAATGAAGATTAATTGCTCTTCTTAGGGGACAGCCACTCAAATCTGAGTGGCTATCTTCCTTCATTTGGTCTTACCTTCCTAACGCCCCTCATCTGCTCAAGGTGCCTCTGAGCCGCTCTGTGCCTACAGTTAGACTCTATGTAACTCTCAGGAAGCAGTGGAGAGCTCAGCACGCCTCTCTTCCCTTTGTTCAGCCAGAACAAAGCTCAGGTCAGAGCACCTGCAAGCAGCACCATCGCAGCCCCCAGAGGGCACCCGAGGGCGACCCCAGGTGCCAGCCCTGCGTGCTTCTCCCAACCCACCCTCAGAGCTCTCTTCTCACAGAAACTGCCTCTGAGCTTTACAAACCCTC
Source organism: Mus pahari (assembly GCF_900095145.1). Lineage (NCBI taxonomy): Eukaryota > Metazoa > Chordata > Mammalia > Rodentia > Muridae > Mus > Mus pahari. The sequence goes on from NC_034596.1 coordinate 28,861,728, forward strand.
TGCTCAGTTCTACAGCCTCTTCACTCTTAGAAAGATTGGTGATGGTCTGCTGGCATAAATATTGCACTTGCCTTTAGCTTTGATGATGGACCAGCTAGACCAATGCCTTGATCCTAACATAGCTCAAACCATCTAAGCCAGAATGACTCTTAACTGAAGAGCTCTAAGGGACAGTGACTGTCAAGTGTCAGCTGCTATGATTTTACTGATTTGTTCCACAGTAAAAAAAATAAATAAATAAAATAATCAGTTTGGTAAAGCTAAGAAAAACACTAGCTTTAATCCCTTTATATCATCAATATGTGCTTGTGAGAGAGGCATCTTTGTAGGTAACCCGAGACTCAGAGTTGCATCCGGGGCTGAGCAGTCTGTAATGCAACATGGCTGAAAGGTCCTAGGCATCTTCCTTTCTGTCTTTACAGAGTTGACTCTGCTCTGCCCTCTGGGGAGACCCTCTGAGAACAGAAAGATTGATGTTAGGAGTTAGTTTCATGTCAACATATCCTGCCCTCAAATTCTTACTGAACAATTAATTTTTGTTTGTGTGGTATGATTTAAAGTAAAAAAAAAAAAAAAAAAAAAAAACCTAAAGGGCTTGGTCACAACCACGTCTGGCTCAGAGCCTGTTTCTGAAACCATCCAGCAAGGGAAGAGGCTAATATCAGGGCCACTGAAGAAGGTCTGATCCATCTGAGAGTTTCCCTATAATTCAGTGCAGTCTCTCAACTGTGGGTCCAGCTCTGTCCTACAAACACATGGACCTAGAAGAAGACATGGCCAACTGTACCATGACCTTGTCATAGCAGATGCTAAATGGTCCCCAAATGTTCATCAAACTCCTTGGGTTATGACCCAGGAACAAAGCAACCCACCAACTTCTGACACTGGGCAGGCCTTGCCGGTCTCCGTTCCTAGTAGATCTTGACCAGTCAGGAGCTCAGGAAACACCTCCCATCTATATTCCAGCCTGGGAATATCTATATCTAGCCAAAGTTCCATAGGGAGATACTTGTGAATTCTCTAGGTCAGGCTTGTCTGCCACCATCCTACAGTAAACCCTCTGTGATTCTCAGACTTGGATTTCAATTCCAGTTCTTGCTAATGTACTGAGAAAGGCTTGCCTTCACAAGACTGGATGGAAATGTTTCACACGGTGCTCTGCAGGATCTTGAGATGGCTCTACACCTAGGCTCCAGGCCCTACAGCAGGCTCCTTTCAGCCACAGACCGGAGCACCGTGGACTATCCAGGAATATCTCTAGCATTTCATCAGTACCACCTAGAAACTTAGAAGAAGACATTCTATTCGAGGAATCCAGTTCCAGGTTTGCCGTATGAAATCTCTATCACCAGCCCCAATAGAACACACGGTTCTGGGATAGCCCGGATACCCAGGGTAAAATAGGATGCTTGTTCTTTAGAACTCTGATGACCACCAACTGTGGCTCACACTGCAGATGCAGTTTAAACAGCTGACTTAATTGTGCAAAAGACAAAGTTAGTGAGGAAAAGTGCAAGTTATTTTTAATCAGACAACTAGAGGGAAAAGAAGGAAAGTGAAACAAAGAGTAAAGAAATCGTGATGGATTGAAGGGACACCTTCAGATACACACGGATGAGAGTTCCATGTGTAAGAAAGAAACGAAGTGACAGGTAAAAGCACTGACTGGAAACATCCTGAATCTTGGGAGACAATCAGAAATCCAGATCCAGAAATCCTAACATACCCCTAAAGTAATCAATTCAAAATGGCACAGCCAGCCATATTAATCAAATTCTCAAAAGGGAGAGCTCTGAAGCAGCAAAGGAGAACAAAAGTATCATAGATAAGGGGTCAGCCCTCAGATTCTGGGTCAAATTCTCAGGAGAAACCACGAGTGTCAGGAGGGGGTTGGGCTACTGCATTGACAGTGTTAGAAGGAACAGAAATGCCAAGTGAGAATACAATGCCTGCAAGGTTGTCCTTTAGACTAAAGGCTGAAAGATTTTATCACCATGACAATCACAGGAGTGCTAAAGGGATTCCTCAATCTGTTATGAAGAAAATGTTAAATAATGCACAAAAAATGTAGGAGCGTGAACACTCACCAGCTTTGCCCCAGGGTTGAATGCACCTGCTAGTACGTGGCTCAGATAAAAAGAGGTCTGAGAGAAAAGCAGCGCTGCACACCTGCCTGATGTCTTCCCACATGGTGTGTTTAGCACTGCTGCCACCATCCTCCAGTGACATCACACTCCTGCTTCTTCCTTCTATCAATGTAAGTTAAAGTTCATGACTCTTCAGGGAACTCCCCGACTTTGATGCTGGGTGGGAGTTCTTGAGGCCTCTACTTTCATGGACTGAACATCTACCAGGTCGTATATCTTTCTATGTGCAGAAAAGCACTGGACTACCTTGTTCTAAGAGTGTAAGCCAACTAATAAAGTCCCTTTATAACACACACACACAAACACACCCACACATGCACGCACACACCACAGATAATATATTCAAGATCTATAGCAGCAAAATGTGTACATGTGTGCCTGCACAATGCTGAGGAGGGGGAATCATTCTCCCTGCAATTCCTTGTGCAAAAAAGTCTGTTTCAGTTTACATAGAAGAGAAAATAAAACTAACATGTGTGTGTGTGTGTTGCACATGAGTGTATCTGCGTTTTTCCCCCAAACAAACAAAAACAATGAAAAACAGACAAGACATAAAGGAAAGATAACTGAAAACATAATAAGACTAGAAGCTGGCTTTTTTGAAAGATAAAGTTGATGAAAAGTTTGAGAGATTTACAAAAAGAGAAGTTGCAAATCAGAAATGAGCAAGAAGATATTGCAAATGATCTGTAGGAACAGAAAGGATCATATGCAGCACCTGGGGACCATTTATATCAACTATCTAGATAATCTAGAATGTTTAGATAATCTAGAAGATAAGTTTCTGGAAACACACAAATGACCAAAGAGTGAACCATAGTGACTAATATAGAAATGCTTAGTGAACCTTTAAGGATGGTGGATTAAGAGAAGAAACAGGAAAGAAAGAAAGAAAGAAAGAATGAATAAATAAATAAATAAATAAATAAATAAATAAAAGTTTGTGTTTTCACCAAAGATGAGGACCAGGTGGCAGTACTGAGTTCTACAAAACATTGCAAGAACAAAACAAAACCAACCAACCATCAACCAACAGTAACAACAAAACCCACCAACACTTCTTAAACTCTTCCAAAGAATCAAGACGATTGCTACCACTTGTCTGACCCCAAAGCCAGACAAAGACACTACAAGGATCCTACTCTGAGCTATGAGGAATACATGCACATTAACAAACAAATTCAACACAATAGCAAATGACTGTTTATGAAGCCAACTCGAATTTGCCCTTGAGATGAAAGGATGGTTAAGCACACATAATAAACACGACATACTAGGCTAAAAGAATGAACGGTACAAATGCATGACCATTTCAATGGAGATAGAAGAAATACTTGACAAAATTCAGCAGAATAAAAACAAATTCTCAAAAAACTGGTCAACAAAACCAATGAGTGTTTTTTTTAAAAAAAATCCACAGCACATATCATACTCAGTGATGAAATGATGAAAATTTCCTTTATGATTGGGAACAAGAAAAGAATGTCCATTCTCACTGCTGGTTTTCTGCACAGTATTGGAAGTGCTAAACAGCAAGACGGCAAGAAAAAAGGGAAACCTACATACACAGACATACAGGAAAGGAAGAAATGTAATACGCCCTGCTGATTCTTGATGCTGTACACAGAAAACACCACAAAGACTTCACACATGGGCACACACACATACACACAAGCCATTCAAAGTGACACAGGGACTCATTACAGCCAGAAGATATAGAATCAACATACATAAATCACCAGTGTTTCTGAATACTAGGAACAATCCACATAGAAAGAAAGCCATTCAAAGTGACACAGGGACTCATTACAGCCAGAAGATATAGAATCAACATACATAAATCACCAGTGTTTCTGAATACCAGGAACAAACCACATAGAAAGAAATTAAAAGAAACAATCCCTGTAATAAAATAGTAAACTTAAAGAAGATCAGAACCTACTTACTTAAATCTATAAAATATTTGTGAAGGAAAGTAAAGAAGGCAGAACTGGATGCAGTTACATTGAGTTTCCATGGATTTGGAAAATTATCATTACCAAATGTCTACACGATAAAGAGCCCTTAAGTGCTAGCAACCACCTGTAATCCCTGTTCCTGGCAATCTGGCGCCCCCTTTTGTCCTCTGGTGGTACCTATGCCCATTTGCTCCCATTTTTATTCAGCAAATAAAAAAATATATTTTTATTTTAAATTGTGCATTTGCATGTCGGGAGTCTGTAGGGCATGTGCACAGTTGCCTATGGAAGCCAGAAGCCAGTGCTAGCTTGTCTGGAGCTGTGTGGAGCTGGAGTCACAAGTGGGTATAAATTACCACTTCAGTGTGCGTGCTCAGAACCAGACTTAAGTGCTCTGCAAGAGCAGTGTAGGTTCTTAACCACAAAGCCATCTCTCCACCACCAACAAAAAAAGCCTTGAGGTAATTATGCTAATTTGATCACCACACGTTGCATTGTGTGTGTTTAAATATCACACTGAGCTCCATGAATACACAGGTTGCTAGGTATCAATAGAAAAGAAGCCCACAAACACACACGTGTTCACACCACCAAACACACAGGGCAACTCCGCATACACACCATACTCCTACCACGTAACAAACATTGAAACCACACACACACACCTATCTTCTGACAGACAAAGCTCAGTTTACAACAAGATGTTTATGCTGTGCCTTTGCTAAATTAAGCTGGGCACTGTTCCCTGTGTCTGGCTTGTCTGCAGACTCAAGCAGGGAGCCCTGGCCTCCCGGAAGAAGGATGTGTGAGCCTTCATAGATGCATCTTGAAACTCCAAAATTAACAGGGCTTCTAAAGTACTACTAGCATTTACTGAACATGGGAGCTGGCCTAACTTTCTCACTTTATTAATGCAAAAGAGAAATGAAGATCACTGAACTTAAATGGCTTTTCAATATCTATTCGTAATTTAGAAAAGCATACAATCTTTTATAATTGAACCTATTCTGTTGACATTTAAAGTGGAAGACAGGATTTCTTCTTCTTGGACTATTTCTTGATCACTGACAATTGCTCTTGCTAGAAGGGAGAACAGTTCCCATTTAAAACAAAATCAGTCATCCCAACTCCTTCTGTGCCGCCTTCCTCTTGGCCTTCAACACGTCCTCAAATGCTGCCCCACAGAGACAATGCCTGTGCCTGCCAACAGTGTCATTAGACACTGAGGCAGCAGATAGAATTGGTATAGCATGGGGTTTGCCAGACTCCCACAATGCCAGGTTCATTAGTTTTTCTCACTTCCGCCGGTGTTGAATACATACCTGAGCTTTTCTGTTCCAGCTTTGTATCTGGAGATCCGAGCCATGGACAGAGGGACTGACAAGGTGTCAAGCCAACGCTTCTCATACTTTGGTTCATTAGCTATGGGTGAGGAAGGTGATGATGGAGCCTGTGCAAAATAACCGAGAGTTAGTCATCACAGGACCACACCGTTACCACACTGTCCTCCGGAGAGGCTTTCAGGCCACTGAGGCATCCCTCCAACTAAGCTCAGCTCAGCCCACTTCCACTGATGAAAACATTCAAGATAACTTCTCAGGGATTCCGAGAGAAAGCATCACCCATGCTTGAACATAAAAGCTTTTTAAAAAATATGTTTCAAACAACATTTTTTTTTTTAAAGTGAAGAAAGCTAAAGGAGAGGGCAAAGAAAATTGCATTTGGAGGAGGATCTCATAGCCATGACAGATCTTCCTTACTTAGAACCATTAAACCTTAGGAGGAACTCAGTCAGAACAGGCTGCGCCAATGAATGTCAGAGACCCTGCAATGTGGGCCAGAATGAAACTGCTTCTACCGATGGCAGATGAATCCCAGTTACATGAGACTTATTTCCAGGCTATCATCGGGCATGGTAGGTCTCCAGTGTCTTTGCTATACATTCAGAAAGATGTGAAGGTATTCCTCTTTTTTTTTTTCTTTTTTTGACTTGAGAAGACACAGTCCCTAAGGGAGTCACTATAGCTCTTCTCACTTAATTTTCAGGCTTTGTAGTACTCAAGGACGTGGCTTTCAGCCTCAGACAATAGGTACCTTTGAAGGGAACTGTGGCAGAACTTTATCTAAAGGAAAAAGTTGACTCATAAATATGTCCTTATTGTTAGCATTTTGTCTAGGCTTCACTTCAGTTACCTGGCAACGACCAGGTGTGCCTGACTCAGTATAAAGGGGGCTGCTTGCCCCTTCTCTCTCTCTCTCTTGCTCTCTTGATCTGACTCCTTGCTCCTGTTCCCCTCTCTGCCCATTCCCTTCCACCTCTCTCTCCATGTGCTCATGACTCACTCCTCCTCCTCCTCCACCTCTCCTGCTCCTCCTCCGCCTCGCCTCTCCTCCTCCTCCTCCTCCTCCTTCTTTTCTCTCTCTCTCTCTCTCTCTCTCTCTCTCTCTCTCTCTCTCTCTCCCCCCTTTCTCTGTCTCTACTACCCTCTCAACTCCCTCTGCCATGCCCCAAATAAACTCTATTCTATACTAGACCTTCTTTTGGCTGGTCCCTCAGGGGGAAGGAATGCTTCAGCATGGTCCCACAAAAACACCACCTCCCCCCACACCTGACTACGCATCTACAAACACATTCCTTCTCTCCTTATCTTTTTATAAAATGCAACACTTATAATACAAGTTTTAAGAGAATCGTGGACCTGGTATGAAAGAGAATAAACAACAAAAATAATCAAGTCCCCAGATCTAGAGAGGGAGGGAAGCTGGCACACTAGCTGTAAATACAAGGCATTTCTGATGAGAAAGAAAGGTGGCCATGGACAGATCTGAGTGATATGCATAGAGCAGAACTCTCAAGGATGAGGAAACAAACATTCTAATCCAGTGCCTGGTCATTTATGCCTGCCCATTTTAGAGTCACTGTGGAGTGGGAAACACTCTCCCTTGTCCCTTCTTGAGAGAGTGTGTTCATTGTGGTCAACCTGGCCCATATTCTGTGGCTTCTCCTCTGGTATCAGGTGTTCAGGGGAAGAGCTGCCTAGGAGTCTGAGTGAGGAGCCTTACTGCACAGGTCTGGTTTGGGGGAAGTTAGTTGGTCCGCTTGCCTGGTGGGCTTGAGGCCAACAAGATACATCTTTGTGGAAGTGGAGAGTAGCCAGGTGCTCTGCCCACAGGAGGGCAGGCTGTGAGCTCGTGGAAAAAGTCTAATTACCTGGCTGCGCACACATGTGTGTTCTTTCCCATGCGAGATAGGACTTGGTCATGGGGGCGGGGCGGGGGCCGTCATTGACTGTGAAATGGCACTAACTTTTCTGGTAGCTCTCCCTTGGGCACTGCTAACAGACATCAAGGAAGCCCCCCAAAACTGAGGGGCCTGGTGTGGAGAGACATCAACAGAGTGGGTACCCTCTAGAAGAACAGACTCTGACTAACCTCTGAGACCAACCATACTAACCCGACAGATGTCTACCTCCAGCCCTCCCAAATATGAAAATTACTTAATGAAATAAAACACTTTATTAAGGAAGCAACGGCCAGAATGAGGTGCAAATCTACAAATCCAGGGCACAGCAGCTGTGCTACAATAATTATGACGGGACAATTAGATTTAACTCCTTGCATTGTATCCAAAAGGGTCACATAGCAGAGGAGCCCTGCCAGGCTTCCTGTTTTGTATCCCCAACCAGCACTATGCTCCGATAATTATTCAGGAAATAGGAAATGGGTTTTACTTATTTGTGTGTGTGTGTGTGTGTGTGTGTGTGTGTGTGTGTGAAAAGAAGACTATGCTAACAAGAATAGTAACTGTTAGAAATGTGCTTTTCCCCTTAGCTCACATGGATTATTAACTAAAACATTTTAGACTTCCTTCTCACCCCAGCAATCCGGAAGACTGAAAACTTTGTTGATATTTATGATTCTTTCGTCCAGAGCCCGACAAGTCTTAGGTCGAATTGCATCAGGCTGACTGAACCTGCCTCCTTGTTGGCAATGGTACGTTCTTCAGCCCGAGGCAGTGGCTTCTATAAGCAGTTGAGACACATTTATCTACCAGGGAGGGTGAATGCTGCCATCCAAACATCGTATCAGAAGCTGTAACAGCATGGGGACTCCTGAAGCATTCCACAATTGTGATAAGTCTACGGTATCACCTCTCTGGATACACAGCTGGATGTCCAGAGAGCCAACTGTGCCTCTGCTCCAAGCACAGGGAAACCTCAAAGTTATCCAACTTGACAGCAGTCATCTATGTTTGTCTCTAACCCCTTGACTCCCTAGCCTATCTTTGCCCTAAGCAGCCTTCTCCCTTGGATACTTGTTTCTGAGGATTCAGCTAGATAATGGAAAGCCGGGATTTCCTGACTCTCTCTTGTCACCCTGTCAGGTTATTTCTGCTTTGTCACACAGTCCAGCTAAATCAGAAATCTGCACCTGTCCCTTGGCCTTTTGAAGTCAGCAGAATAGTACATTGTTCCCTTTCCATTGTCCCAACACAGACCCCCTAGAGGGGGTGCTTTCCTGTCACCTTGCCTTGCTGTCAGAGCTGACAATCTTTAACCACCTGGTTCCTGTGGCTTGAAAGCAAATGTCTTTCCTTAGCCAGATTAATGCTTTTTAAGCTGCTGCCTCCTGTCATTTGGAATCTCCTAGTCTGAGAATTGTGCCACACAAGAAGCCTGGGTGGCCATTTAGATTTCCCTGTCTATGTCTGACAACATGGAGCACATTGACTTGAAAACCTCACTGTGCATATAAATCATGTAGGCAAATTTTCAAAAACAAGCCCTCAGGCCAATTCTAATGACATGCAGTTTATTTATATGGAATGTGACCCTGGACTCTGCTGTAAATATCCATGTGACCTTGACCTCTGCAGCTTAGTCCCATACTGTGGAGTGATGTCTTGGTTCAGGCGTTACTCTGAGTGGCTCCTCCACACCTTTTGTACCTTGCTCTGTTACAAGACAGAAGTTGTCTCCATCTTCCTGCGTTTGTGAACTGCACAAGCATCCTTTTGTCTAGCATCAACATAATTTTGCAAACAAATTTTAACATCCTATTCATTAGAGGAGAATGCAATGCTTAACAATGTTTAAAACAATTTCACCTTGGAAATGAGCATCAAGTGATATCGCCTGAGGTCTGGCTGGCAAAGCTACAAGCAAACAGAGCCAGGTAATATCTAGTACCTTGCCAACAAGCCATGTCCCGTCTTTACTTCACCTGAGCACAGTTTGTGATTTCCTGCCACATGCAGATACTAGTAAAAAAAAATACCCAGCACTCACAAGTGAAGCTCCTTGCTTTCTTTTCTTTTTCCTTCCTTCCTTCCTTCCTTCCTTCCTTNCTTNCTTTCTTTCTTTCTTTCTTTCTTTCTTTCTTTCTTTCTTTCTTTCTTTCTTTCTTTCTTTCTTTCTTTCTTCCTTCCTTCCTTCCTTCCTTCCTTTCTTCCTTTTTTTCTTTCTTTCATAATGTTTATTTCCACAAAATCACAATTTAAAAGCAGTAGACAAAATGACTAAGGACTTGCTTGCTAAAGGTATGGTTTGTGGCTATTTTGACATAATATGCAATCTTTTAAAAAATTCTTTACTCCCTCAACATGACAATGCAGAGTACATGCAAGGTGTCAGTTTGAACACAAAGTGCCCCACACAGCCTTTGATGTGGTGTGCGTATTTCTTGCATGAAGCTCGTTAAGGAGTGCTACCGTGTCTCGATGTTGTTTGTAGATAACCATAGAACGATTTCAGTTTTTAAAGAATGTTTTGATCAATAAATAATCACTAACCCTAAAGATAAGAGTCTGTCTCTAGCTGTGTGGACACTTCACGTTCAATCGAAAAATAATGATGGCTGCACAGCAGACAAAAACCTGCCTGTGGGTCTCAGCTTGCAATTTCTATCCTTACAAACCCTGCTGGGGCTGTGGGCTGTTGGCAATGTGATTTTAGAAAACAAAACTACACAAGCATGATTACAAAAAAAAAAAAAGAGAGCAACATTTGACCCCAGCAGAGAGAAAAATGACGACCCCAGCAAGGCCCTGGTTGACAGGGGAAGCTGTGAGACCCTCTGCATGTGCACAGGTAGTCAGTCCTTTCTCACGGGGACTCGGCCCTCTCTGTTCTTAGAGGGGACTGTCAAGTGCCTGAGAAGTATTAAGAAAAGATTTCAGTGAGAAATCCCAGCTGCTGCTATGCCTTACATCTGTGCAAGATGACAGGTGACAATGTCTCAGGTCTGGCTGGGAAACCGCCAGCAAGCAGACGAAGGAGACGCCTAGTGCTTTGTCAGCAGCCTGTGTCCCACTCTTATGTCACCTGTGCATAGTCTACTCTAGCTTTATCTACTTCAACTTGTCTAGACTATAACTCCTAACAAAGAGAGAATAACAGGCGATAAAAAGATAAAATAAATAAAGCATGTGGCAATCATACTCCACTAAATTTGAAAAACAAAACATTTACGGACATAGAAGAGATAATTGCCAGGACTCCTGCCCTGCCCATCCTAGCTCTGTGCACACTTTGTGCCATGGACATGAAGCCTTGTGCACACCTAACGCTATACACATCTGCCCTGTTATACTTGACTCCATTAACACTGGTCCTTTGAACATCTGGCCCTTTGCATGCCTGGCTCCTTGGATACCCAGCTCTGCCTACACCCTTTGACTCTGCTTCCCCACACCTGTGTCTGCAGCTTTGGTTGCAGAAAAACAAAATAAGAGTAACTGAAAAGTCCAGATCTTAATAAAGGCACAGGATCCTGCGTTCATGCCCTCTGAGGTATTTCTTTCCCACAGCCAAGAGCTGTGTTAGTTTTATTTTTCTTTTTCCTTTCTTTTCTTTCTTTTTTTTTCTTTTTTTTTTGTTGCTGTGATAAAATACAAAGGAAATAGGAGGAATAGTTTATTTTGACTGTTTCAGAGTTTATGGTTTATGGTTGGCTCCGCTGTTGTGGTGTGTGTGTGTGTTGTTTGTATGTCTGTCTGCCTGTCTGTATGTCTCTGATTGTGTTTCTTTATGTTTCTCATTCTCTCTGTCTCTCTGTTTCTGTATCTGTGAGTGTGTGTTTCCCTGTGAGAGGTACATAAAGTGTATGTGGGGAGTGATAGGTCCTAAATGTGAGCTGTTCCAACCAATAGGCAGGGCAGAGATGGCGTAACAGGGTGAAAGGAGAAAGCCAATGAACTCAGGTGTTCTCTCTGTGCATCCTGCTAGCATGATGCTCATTGTTTAGTTCTAGCACAAGCTTCCTGCTTTGATGGAGACTGAAACCTCTGAAGCAGTGAGCTAAGACACACCTGTTTTTTTTTTTTTCTTGGCTTGTTAGCTTCAGGTACTACGTGATAGCAACAAGAAAACCAACATACCTAGGCAGGCGACTGAGCCATGAGAGATGGTAGAGAGTCTGGGGGCCCCTGCAGATACCATGTGAAAGTCAATACTATTTTCCCACTAAGGCCCTTACTCTCCCATTACTCTCATGCTATTTCTAGGATCTGGACCCCAAACTTCACACTCCATTCTCTGTGGGGTCCTTGTGGGATGACTCCTTACCACTTGGGATTCTGAATCAGCCCCGAGCAGCCCCCTCATACTACAGGTCTCTCAGATGGGCACGGCTCCCAGCCTCCATGAAGTGTTACTTTACACGGGCCAGCCCGGAAAATCGCTTGGCGCAGAAGCTGCCCACTAGTACCATGGCAACTTTGCCAAAGGACGGTGTGCAGACCCCCCTGCTGTCCCGAGGAACAGCAAGCTGCTGAGTTCATAAACAGTGCTTCCGGCCACCTCTCCTGCAAGAAAGGCAGCAAAGCACAATTCTCCAGGACAGGAATCCTGCTCCTCCTCTGGTCCTGTGTAGAAGGGACGGTGTATGGGAGGTAAGTCAAGCAGTTCCTCCCAGCATTCCCGTGAACAGAGAGCTTCTGGGGAGGCAAAACTGGACAGAGCACAGCTAGGCTAGGGTACTTTGTGTCAGGAAATGCAATTTCATTCAGAATTACCATGTCGGGTAACTATCCTCTCCCCCGCCTCTATTCCTAACCACCCTGGTATTATCTGGGGGAAAACCATCCAGAACAAGAAGCAAGCCGGAAGGTTGTATTGATGAAAGTGATTTTAACAGCTGGAGAAGCTGGAATCAATTCATACACAATTGCATCCACGTATTCACACAGAGATGAGAAAACAGCCAGTCAAAGGATGCTCCCCCACCTCTCATGCCTGGAGGATACTCGGAATGCAGAGAATGAGTGTGAAGGGGCAGCCAGAGTGGACCTTCTTCTCAGCAGACTTATCTGGACATCCACACTCTACTCCTCCTTCAAACAGCCCAGATCTTGGAAAGTTATGCTTACCTTATTAAAATGTGGGCCTTAAATAAAAATCACAATGATTTTTAAATGTGAATTGATGCTGTAGGTTGAATGTGGAATGACTCCTATAGGCCCCTGCTTTGAATGCTGCGTCTCTAGCCTGTGGGATATTATGAAGGATCTGGATCCTTAGGAGGTTGGGTCTTTCTGGGTAAGAGGGTAACTGAGTGCATATTTGAAGGTTGTACCCCAGGCTCACCCCACACTTCCTGCTTCCTGGTCTGTTATGGTCTGGCGTAGAGTAACAAGCCTGTACCACATGCTCTGTTACATACTCTCCCATGCCTTCTCATCATGGTTGGCTGAAATCCCTTGAAACTGAAAGTGAAATAAACTTTCTCTTTTTGGAGCTATTTCTCTGAGGTATTTTGTCTCAGTGAAAACAAGAGTAATAAAATGGCTTAGAATATAATTTTTATATGGCTTGTATAAATAGGTCCTATTTTATGGGGAAGAAGATATACACCATCTGCATTTGTTTAAAAAAAATAAAACAAAATCAGATTCTAATATACTCTGAGGAAATTATGTGCCTTATTTCCCCCTGCAAGCAAATATGGATAAGGTGTAATAATATTTCAGGTTAGAGCTCACTCCAAATACAATGTGGACCCCTGAACTTCAAACTCTTGAAAACCAAAAAAAGAATTAAACAAATAGTTTTTCGGGAATCGGAGGTATAAAAGTGAGATATGAGGATAAGCCAGACTTAAAAGTCTGCCCTGGCTTCCCCAGCTTAGGAGGAAAGGTTTTCTGAAGGAAATACGTTTTAATAACCAGGTAATGAAGACTGCTGTCAGTATGTAATTGAAGGTAACTACTACCTGATGTCGGAGATGATGGGTTATTGTGACTGAAGCACTACATCCCCCTTTAAGCACTATTCCTAGCAGAGCTTACATACTTCCTATTTTGAAAACAGAGGTTCCCTGCTTCACTCCGGGAAAGGGGCGTGCCGTTGCTTTGTCAATCTCATCATTTTTCTCTCAGCTTCCTTAGTCGCTCTGTTATGGTAAATGTTACATCAGTAATTATTCACTTTCCAGTTTTATTGTCCTGTTGAATGTGACAGTCACACTGTGTCAGCCATAGTTCACTTGTCCTCCCCTGCCTATGTGATCCAAGGTCTCCAAAATGGTAGCCAACCCTGTCGTCCCATACAGAGAGTGTGTTCCTAGCTGGGTGTCTTCTCTGCCTTCAGGTACATCTTGCAAGAGGCAAGACTAAGATGTCAACCTCAGGTCCCTTGTTCTGGTTCATCAGTGACCCTGTGTCTAAGGCAGCTCAGAACAACAGCCACTAGAGCCACTTTCTGCTTCTCTTTGCTGACTTGCCTCAACTAACAATAGGTTACCCAGACTGGCTTCAAACTCCTGAGCTCAATTGATTTATTCTGTCTCTGCCTCCTCTCCCGAGTAGGTAAGACAGACTATTGAGGTAGGCCTGGCTTTGTGCCTGACTCAAAACTAAGATTTAAAGACAAGTGATGGCTTTGAAAATTAGGATGCCGTTCATCTCTGGGCCCAAGACTGGGGTATAGAACATGTGTGTATGCTGCTTATTCTTTGTTAGCTACAGAAGCCAAATTTTAAATTACCGAAAGCTATTTAAACCGTCGAAGTGAGGACTTTTGACACCTTGTAATTATATGAACAAACATGAGACCCTGCTGTTAAGGTCACCTGAAACCCAGAGGCTACTTCGAATTCTACCTCAAAATGAAGAATAACGTTTGCTCTCCATGTGAATATGAACTACTGGTTTATGGTGCCTTAGTGGGTATAATGATGAAGACCCCACATGGGGAGTAAATGCCTGTCGTCATTGTTCTTCCCTAAACATCTGCAGGTGCCTCTGTTGGATCATGGACAGTTTTCCCCTCAACCCAGGGCCCTTGGGATTGGGGTTTCCAAGTTATGAGGTTGTGGTTGGGGGATTGCACGTACTTACTGTGTGGCTGCAGTGTCCATTCAGGTGCAGGCCACTGTCAAAGAGAGGCGATGAGGCCCTACTGCTCTGGTCACTGGATGGCCCTGGGGACCCTGAAACAAAATGACAGGCCTTCATTCCAGCTGTAGTTTTCAAGCACATTGTGTGTGCCTGTATGACTGCAAGATGGCAAAGCACACAACCAGGGCCAGCAGTCCCTTGCTAGGCCCCTCTCAGGGATGGGGAACTGAAGTGGGGACATGGCTCTCTGTGCTACTTTATTAGCCAGAGATTCCCCTCTTTACTAGGACCCGGTCTCCCCATCAATGCTCCTAGTGAAATCATTTGCCTATCATGTCATAAGGCACTATCAGGATGCAGAACAGAGCTGTGCCGACAATAGGACCATGAGCCCTTGCAGTCTCTCATCCCACTCCTTTATCATGGTGTATTTCCTTGTAGATACAGATTAGTGGATGACTCTTGAGGCTTTCATTGCTGCAGACAGGCAGTATGAGAATGTAGACAATGCCATCACAGAAGGTGTAACCCTACATCAGTCGCACAACCACCACTACCACTAGCATCATAATTATCTATGAAGAACTGAGTGAAAAATCCATTTGTGTATTGTCTACAAATGCAATGAATTTGCTTGTGTAAAGAACAAAAAGTAATTGTGGCATGGTAACATCAAATTGAGTGGAGAGAAACTTAAGGCAATTCCACTAAAATCAAGGACAAGACAAGGCTGCCCACTCTCTACATATCTATTCAACATAGTACATGAAATTCTAGCTAGAACAGTAGGACAACTAAAGGAGATCAAGGGGAAACAAACTGGAAAGAAAGAAGAGGAAGTATTGTTATTCCTGGATAATATGATAATATACATGAGACCCCAAAATTTCTACCAGAGACATCCTATACATGATAAACATCTTCAACAAAGTGGCTCCATATAAAATAAACTCAAAGAAAATCACTAGCCCTCCTTTATACAAATGATAAATGGGCTGAGAAAGAAATTAGGGAAATAACACCCTTTGCAACAGCCACATATAATATAAAATATCTTGGTCAAGAAAAGGACCGGTATGACAAGAACTTGAAATCTCTGAAGAAAGAAATTGAGGAAGACATCAGAAGCTGAAATTATCTCCCATACTCATGGATTGGTAGGTTTAACATAGTGAAAATGGGCATCTCACAAAAAGCAATCTACAGACTCAATGTAATTCACATCAACATTCCAACACAATTTTTTTACAGACCTTGAAAGAGCAATTCTCAGCTTCATATGGAAACCAAAAAAATAAAAAAAAAGCCCAGGCTAGCAAAAACAATGAGTACGGTAAAAAACTGAGTACAGTAAAAGAACTTCTAGGGTAATCACAACCCCCGACCTCAAGCTTCACTTCAGAGCAATAGTGATAAAAGCTGCATAGTGTTGACGTAGAAACAGGTTGATCAATGGGATTGAATTGAAGACCAAGAAACAAGCCCATACACTTATAGACATTTGATTTTTTGAGAAAGAAGCCAAAACCAAATAATAGAAAAAACGAAGCATCTAATGGTGCTGGTCTAACTGGATGTCTACATGTAGAAGAATGCAAATAGACCCATATTCATCAGCCTGCACAAAACTCAAGTTTAAGTGGATCAAAGGTCAACATAAAACTGGAAACAACAGAAGAGAAAATAGGGAATATATTGGCACAGGAAACAGATTCCTGAACAGAACACCAATAGCTCAGGCACTAAGATCAACAATTAATAAATGGGACCTCATGAAACTGCAAAGCTTCTTCAAGGCTAAGGATACCACTGATAGGATAAAACAGCAGCCTACAGATTGGGAAAGAATCTTTGCTAACCCTACTAATATCCAAAGTATATTAAAAAACCTCAAGAAATTAGACACCAACAATCAATAACACAATTAACATATAGGATATAGAACTAAAGAGAAAATTTTCAACAGAGAAATCTCTAATGGCTGAAAAGCACTTAAAAATGTTATATATTATATATAATATGTATGTTATGTATAATATATGTTATATCATATATATAAACACACATATATAAAATATACACATATGTACATACTATATGCCAG
This sequence comes from Mus pahari, assembly GCF_900095145.1. Classification (NCBI taxonomy): domain Eukaryota; kingdom Metazoa; phylum Chordata; class Mammalia; order Rodentia; family Muridae; genus Mus; species Mus pahari. Next base: position 28,878,273 of record NC_034596.1, read on the forward strand.
TGTGTGTGCACATGCATGTACACACAAACACACACACAAACATATATGTATATTTATATACTACATACCAACTATACAACTCCTTGACATATACTCAAAAGATACCCCACTATTTCACAAGGATACTTGCTCAACTATATTCATGACAGTTTTATTCACAATACCCAGAAACTGGAAACAACCTAGATGCTCAACTGATAAATAAAATGTAGTACATCTACACAACGGAATACTACTCAGCTACTAAAAACAAAGACATCATGAAATTTGTAGGAAAATGGATGGAACGAGAAAATATCATCCTGACTGAAGTAACTCAGACACAGAAAGACAAGCATGGTATATACTCACTTATACGTGAATATTAGCCATAAAGTACAGGATAAGTTTGTTACAATCCACAGACCCAAAGTAACTAAGTAATAAGGAGGGTCCATGGGAGGATGTGTGAATCTCACTCAGAAGGGGAAATAAAATAGACAGAGGAGGTGGATGGAGGTGGAAGGTGGGAGAGGGTTGAGGAGGGGAAAGGGGATGGGGATCAGGTATGGGAAGAAGTGGTGGGAGAGAGAACAGAAATCAGTGTGGGATACCTCTCCCCTGGGACTATCTAGAGACCTGAGAGAAGGGGGATTCTCTGGAGTCTATGGGAGTGACCCTAACTGAGACCCCTGGTAACTGGGGATACAGAAACAGAAGTAGCTCCCTCCTGTAGCCAGGTGGGACTTCCAGTGGAGGGAAGGGAACATCAACCCACCCACAAAACCTTAGACCCTAACTTTATCCTGCCTACAAGATGTACAGGGATAAAGGTGGAGCAGAGATTAAGAGAAAGGTAAACCAATGATTGGTGCAATCTGAGACCAATCCCATGGGAGAGAGTCAACCCCTGACATTATTAATGATAATGTGGTGTGTGCTTCCAGACAGGAACTTAGTGTAACTCTCTCTGGAAAGGTTTTATCCAATGGAGGAAAAAATAAATGCTGAGACCCACAGTCAAACATTTGTTGGAACTCAGGGATTCCTGTGAAAGAGTGGGAAATAGGATTGAGTAAGCCAGAGAGGTCAAGGACACCACAAGAAGACCTACAGTGTCAACTAACCTGGGCCCGCGGGGACTCAGAGACTGAGCCACCAACCAAAGAACATGCAAGGGCTGGTCCTAGGCTCCCTATATATTTGTAGTAGATGTGCGGCTTGGTATCCATGTGGGTCCCCTAACAACTGGAGTGGGTCTGACTCTGACTCTGTCCCTTTCCCTAGCTGGAGTGACTGGCTGGACCTCAGTGGGAGAAGATAAACTTGGTCCTGCTGTGCCTTGAGGTCCCAGGGTAGAAGGGTACCCAAGGGGGGGGGCGCTTCCTGTTCTCTGAGGAGTAGGGGAGGGATTAATAAGGGAATGACTTGTGAGGGTGGGACTGGGAGGCAAGAGGGATGGGGATGTAACAAGAATAAATTAATGAAAATAAATAAGAAAATAAATGTGGCATGGATATCATTCATAAACATCACAGTTTCACAGATGAAGGGACTGATAGCCCTTCCTACTGCAACTTTTGACAATTATGATGATCTAACTCAAAACAGTTTTCCCAGGGATAACACAGAAAGGCTCCCCTCAGCACATCTGATCCAGTTCAGAGACAACAGGTGCCCAATAAACACAAATCCCTTTAAGAACAACCCTGAGACCACACACGTTCAACCATCAAGTTAAACTTGTAATTTCATTAAGAATTGCAAAGGGAAGCTCCTCGGGCCATTCACTCAAGGTCCCAAGGGCAGCTCCAAGAAAAAGACTGCATTCTGTGACTAATACTTAAGCCTACTATTTTCTGGACAAACATACACGTGGGCAGATTCTGTGAGTCAGTTCTTCTGTTTTTGTGGTGACATCTCCTAAAGGCAGATGGTTGAACACCACTGTCTAACTGACAGACTCCCAGAGAGACTGAACATCTGGCAGCACATAAGAAACCCTCTAGAATCCACAAGCAGAGAGCCATCCCTGAGACTGGGCCCCCTGAGCCCTTGGAAAGCAAGCATAGTGGCATTGACTAGCTGCATGCCACAATGAGGAGGAAATGCTATAAAGAGTGAAACTGGAAGGCAGGTCCTCTCTCTCTCCCCCGTCATCCACCTGCAGGAAAAGATAGTGAGAAGGGAACAGAGAAGCAGGACACCATCCTGCACATCAGTACTTGATCATGACATCTTCCTAGGACTCGGTGAACTGCCAGTCCCCCTCAGTGCACGTGTGCAGCGGGTGTCTAGGGACAAGAAGGTTCGGAGGCTGACTGCTCTTCTCCAGCCCGCCTCCACACCTCCAGGTATGCACAACCCAGCAAGTCAGTGCCCCTTTCCTACCTCTATCGTATCTGTAAGGATGAGCACTATAAAACACTTCACCATATGCCTACATGTGGTGGGAGACATGAGGACTGTTTGCTTCTATTTAAATGAACCATACTAACAACTAAAAATCTCTCTGCTCTTTTATTACCCAAGTCACATACAGTTGCTGCCTAGTAGAATCTACCCTAGCCCAGGCTTGTATCATTTCCCATGACTGAGTGCTGTTTTTGCAGTAGCACATAGTCTAGTTTAGTTTTGTTATTTTATATTTTATTTTATTTTAGCATCTCCATATATACTTTAGGATAGTCCAAGCAACACTTTCCAAAGTCTTTCATTTATATCTAGAATCAACTTGTCATTATTTGAATAAAAGATGAAACATTTTGAACTGCCTATACCTACCCCTAAACCCTCAGAGTGATGCTGTTATTCTAGATGAGACATAACAAAGGTCACCATAAACATGTCTCTGAAGACTGGCCCAACTTGGGATCCATCACATGGGTAGACACCAATCCCTAACACTATTGCCGATGCTATGTTGTGCTTGCAGACAGGAGCCTAGCATAGCCCTCCTCTGAGAGTCTCTACCAGCAGCTGACTAAGACAGACGCAGATATTCATAGCCAAGCATTAGACAGAGGTTGGGGACCCCCCCCCCCCGGGACAGAGTTAGGGGAAGGACTGAAGGAGCTGATGGGGATGGCAACCCCACAGGAAGACCAACAGTGTCAACTAACCTGGACCCCTGGGAGCTCCCAGAGACTGAACTACCAACCAATGGGTTGGTCAGAGGCCCCGAATGCTTTGCCTGGCCTCAGTGGGAGAGGATGCACCTAATCTTGTAGAGACTTGATGCCCCAGAGTATGTGTGTGTGTGTGTGTGGGGGGGGGAACTGGTGAGGCACCCTCTCAGAGACAAATGATAGGAGGATAGGGAAGGAGAACTCTGTGAGGCAAACTGGAAGGGGGAACATTTGGGATGTAAATAAATACATAATTAATTACTTGAAAAAATGACTTTTACCATTAAGAAGAGGAAGGGGCAGAAGAAGAAAAAGGAGGAAGAGGAGGAGGAGGGGAAGGAGAGGAATAGAAAGGAGGAGGAGGAGGAGGAGGAGGAG
>NC_034596.1:28881793-28890143 GCF_900095145.1 Mus pahari
AGGAGGAGGAGGAGGAGGAGGAGGAGGAGGAGGATGTGGAGAAGGAGGAAGAAACAACAACAGTAGCTATGGATAATAAGTGAAGAAACGTAAAATTGGTAGTCTTTTGTAGGCACTGGATTCCTATTAATTAATTTCTCAGTGACTGTCATTTTTTCTGTATCTCCAAAGAAAAATTAGGATAGTTCCAATATTGTTCTTATCCATTTTCAAAGCTGGTCAGTGTTAGTACTTGGTGTGTGTGTGTGTGTGTGTGTGTGTGTGTGTGTGTGTGTGTGTATTTGTGTCTGTCTGGTATGTGTGTAAGGGGAACATGTTCACTTGTGAGCAGAGGTATGTATGTGAATGGGAATGTGCAGATGTGTGTTAAAGTTAGAATACAACTTCATTTATCCTTCAAAGGTGTCATCCACGTTGGAGTTTGGATCAGGGACTCTCACTAACTTGAAGCTCACCAAGTAGGTTAAGGAGCCCCAGAAAGCCACACTTCTCTGCTTCTCCTGCACTGGAATTCCTCCATACCTGCCTACTTTAATGTAGAGTCTGGAGGGTGTTTTCAAGACAAGCGCTTTACTAAATTATCACCTTAACCTGATATTTGCAATTATAAATTCTATAAATAGTTGTTATAAAAATATTTACAGCAAATAGTTATAAAACTTTGTCCTTTGCAGACTGAATTCTTTTCTGTCAAAAGCTCTTTCTGCATTGATTAGACACAAGCAGCAGGGCCACAGAGGGAAATATTCTGGCAGATGCTCTAAACTAAACATGGCATTACCACAGGACCCAGCATCCCCTTCTTTAGGTTGAGTATTAACAAAGATGTCCAAACAAAGCCTGTTGATGAATGTTTGCAGAAGCCCAATTCATAACAGCCCAGAAATAGAAGCAAGAGTCCATTAGCTGAAGAGTAGATGGAACAATGCCCTACATCCATATAAAGCAGGGCTATGCAGCCATAGCAGATGCACGCTGCCTCACCAATGACCTTTGAAAGCATCACACTGTGGAAGGAACTGAAGGCCAAGGTCACACATTACCTGACTACATTGATACACATTTCCAGAAAAGGCAAATTCACAGACAAAGCAGTGACTTTCTGTGTCTAGGGCAAGGAAAGGGGATCTGATTGCTAGCTTGTGGATGACTTCCTTGGGCTGCAGCACATCAAGAAATTTAATCAGTAGTGATAGTGTGCGGCACAGCAAAATACGAAACAATATGCGAAGTCTATCTGCATATAACCATTAAGTGTCTGAGCGTCTGGAAAAATCACACAGGGTCCGTTCATTCAATCTCACTGGGTATTTATTTTCCCATTAATACCAATTTAAGAAATGCTGAAGTGGACATTTTCTTGACAAGTCTGTTGGGATTTTTCTCCATCAGCAATCACCTCTGTGGGACAGATGTTGGCTACAGACAAACAGGCAATTCAACGGGGGCTGCTCAGGCAGGAGCAATTTTACCTCAATGACATGGATTCACCAGAGGCCATTTTGCATGGATTTATGGAATGGTTATGGCCCTTGTGTTTAAATTTTTATAGATACTATCACTTAATAGTCTTAGGTTGTAAAGAACAAAATAAAAGGAAAACGGACATTTATAGAATTAATGGCAAACTCAGTACGCGTCCCTGGAACTCTGCATGGGTCCTGACAATGGGGCTCAGGAGCTTAAGGTGGGTCTAGTCACAAAGGCTGAGCTCCGCACAGGCCCTCACAAGGCGGCTCACAGGACCTCCTAGTTAACTGAATGCTATGGGACAAGGCCTCAGATTCCAGTCAAGACTGTGAGTGCAAGCTAAAGTTCCTGGGTTTGAAGAGCTCGTCTATATCCTTTAAGGGAAATAGGGGCTTCAGAGTCATGGTGACCTTTCCTATTCAAGAAGCAGATGTTGAAATCTTTGTAGCTGTTGGCTCTACTGCTCCCATTTCCACCAGGGTTAGCAGCCACCAAATCCTCACAATTCTCTCTCTGGCCAGAAAGGTTACTGACCTCTAATGGAAGGTAGGGAAGGCTGTGCAAGTGTCCTGTCATCTGTGTGGTTCCTGCTGTCCCATGGGCCAGGCTATAACTGCTCTTCACTTTCAATCTCAGTACACTGGCATGTTCAGCACACACAGGCCCATGTAGGAGGTGAAAGACACTCTCCTGGACATTGGCTGCTATGTACTCTACTGGAGCAAAACCAAGATGGAAACGAAGGCTCGGTGCTGTTACCAGTCCCCTACATTGTGGGGAACATTGCTGCGGGTTTGTTACAGCCTCTTTTGTACACGGTCTTAAAAGCCCTCATCATTTCCAATGAGGGAGCTTCCATCATCCATATATGGATTGGACACATGTGCCACAAAGACCATGTGCTAAACGGCCTGGTCTCGGCCTGTGGCACCACTGGTAGGTAGAGGATCTATAAGGAAGTGACACTTGCAGAGAGAAGGCCTAAATAGGAGATCCCCATCAATCCCTCCCCTCAGAGCTCAGGGAACCCCAATGGAAGAGAAGACAGGAAATATGTACAGAGGGAAGGAGGACACTAGAAGAACAAGGCCTTCCAAATGAACTATGCAAAGTGCAAATGCACTCACAGAGATGGGAGCAGCAAGGACAGGACCTACATGGGTCCTACCAGGTCCTCTGCATACATATCATAGTTTTTTAGCTTAGTGTTTTATAGGGCTCCTCAATGTGTGAACAAGTGAGTCTCTGACTTTTGTGATCTTGGGATTATTTCCCACCTCTTGGGTTGCCGTATCCAACTTCGATATATATAATAAGGTTCTTTTTGCTTTATCTTATGTTTTATTGTGTCAAAAAAATTGTAGCCACACTCTACCTCCCAAAAAGTGTGACTTAGAGGGCGCGATTCAGGTGATGTGCCCTTGACACTCTATGCCCTTCTAAGTCTCTTTGCTTCCTGATCACTAGTGTAAGCAGATGCCACGACCTTGCAGCTCCCATAGGCCCAAAGCCACAGGCTCAAATGACAATCAATCAACTGCAATCAACCAGAAGTCCTCCATACAGTTATTCTCCCCAGTGTTTTGTTATAGGCATGGAACAAAGGGAAACACAGGCCTCTTCTTTAAATCCATTTCCCACCCAGAATTTCAGAGAGGGCACAAGACTTCTGTCGTTCATGGTCTACATAGCACCACATCCATAGCAACCGCACCGCACTCTGATGGGCACACTGCTACTTCACATCCCGTTTAAAGAACCTCTGGCTACATCCAATGGGCCATACTTCCCAACTCAGCTTCCCAACTACCAAGACCTCTTCTGGACTTCACTCTCTGAGTTGACGGAATTGGTCAAAAGGAGGAAGTACTGAAAATGATTATTTATAACTTATTTCCCATTTTAACATTTGCCTTCTTTTATCACTTTACTGTTTTCTTGTTCTCTCTCTCTCTTTCTCTTTCTGCGTGTATCTCCTCTTATCCCCTTATTTCAAACCTCCCCTGGTAGCATGGACAAAATACGGAATCTTGGATCACCTCCCAGTGTCCTTCCCACACCATCTGAGTGTCTTGTAGATGTATCTCATCCTGATGTGTGGTAACACAGGGAAGCTGGAATTTCCTGGCATCTCTGAGTGATACAGCATCCATAATAGGCACATCATAGACCACATCTCTGTCTCTGCGCACACGGGAGCAATGTTAGCATCATCCATGGCATTCCACAACGACAGCTGTGATCTTCCTCCCAGTCTTTTTTTTTTTTTTTTTTTGGCTTTTTGAGACAGGGTTTCTCTGTGTAGTCCTGGCTGTCCTGGAACTCCTAGAACTCACTCTGTAGACCAGGCTGGCCTGGAACTCAGAAATCCACCTGCCTCTGCCTCCCAAGTGCTGGGATTAAAGGCGTGTGCCATCACTGCCCAGCTTCCTGTCTTAGATCTGACTCTTGTATCTTCTTTCCTTACTCTGGAATTCTCCCATTAGCACATGAAACCCTTCCATGTCCTCTTCCACATCATCCTTGTATCCTCGAGAACTTGTTACCTGCTATCTTTTCTCCATTTCACAAGGTGGTCTCCATGGACACAGGGCAGGCAGCAACTCTTATGCACATGTCTACAGAGCAGCCGAGTACCAATTTCTCTAAGAATAGAGAATATCACAGCCACTCCCTATGCTCCCTTGGAGATGACAGGCTCAAAGGTCTCAGGAAAAAGAGGGTAGAAGAAAAGTCTGAGCCCAGTGGCTTATCTGATAGAGCATGGAATGGGTATGTGTTTAGAGGGGAAAGTCTGAGTCCAGTGGCTTATCTGATAGAGCATGGAATGGGTATGTGGTTAGAATCTATAGCTCAAAAGGCCACAGAAGCAGTACCCAGGCCACTTATTCAGCAAATAAGAAAGATGCTGACAACAGGGCTATAGTGATGGAAGAGGGTGAGTGGGCATCAGGATGGATCAGGGAGAAGGATCCACCCTTTCCTGCAAGAAGCAGATGGAGGGGAGAGGCAGTCAGGTTAGGAAAGGAAGGCTGCCCAGGGTCAGGCAGCCTCCTGCTGCTGTCAGTTGTCCCAGCACTTGCAACAGCAAACTCTCAGGAGGCTCAGCCTTGTCTTTCAGATCTTTCCTAGAAGTGGAAGGCAGCAGTCATGAGAGGTCTATACCTGTACTGTCAACCAAAGAAAGGGCAGGACCATCTGTTAAATGTAACCAGCTAGGGAGAAAAGTTAAAATCACAAACACACAGTCTTGGTGGATCAAGTACAGCCGAGTATCACAAGCTCTACCTCTGGTAGGCACTCTGATATGTGCATTAGCATGACTGGGCTGTATACTTAATATGAGGTCAACCAAGATATTAAACAACTCTACATATATGCACATGAATGTATGTGTGTACCTGTGTGTATGTGCGTTTGTGTGTGTTAGTGTGTGTGAGTNTGTGTGTGTGTGTGTGTGTGTTTGTATATAAACACAGTAGCAGGGAGTTCATTTGAAGGAAGACACAGGGTGGCTTCTGGTGATGATCTAGGGAGAAGCACAATGTAACTGCGTCCTCTTGCTGCAGTGAAGGACTTTGCCTTAGGGACCAGTTGTGCTCTCTGCCTGTTTAAATCCTTCTCTCTGATCAAGTGTTTGGAAAATGATTTCTACCAACTGTTCCAAGATATGTGGAAAGATAACGTGGGAAGCAAGGAAATCCCACAGCACACTAGAATTCTACCCCTTCTCACTTACCTAGTGGCAGCTTCAGAAATGAGGGTGCTTCCCTGAGATACTCAACAGTGATGGTGACATCATCGCCGGCGTTCCTCAGAAGATGCACCTGTTCAGAAAGTGAGAATGCACTTCGCCGTCCCAGAAGAACCAGACATAAGTGAAGCATCAAGTCTGTATGGATCTTTCTTAATTTTTAAGAGTTTGTTTCAGAGTTATCTTTGAGATACTGAAACTCCATAAGACTAGACTGGGTTAAAGACAATTAATTGGCTATGTATATCTAAGAGTGCACAGCACCCGTGCTTTGGCTATGAATGTATAGACATCAAAAGCAGCCATGTAAATCCACAGGGCAAGGGCCCCTGCATGCTAAATGATTTAACCTACCAGAAAGTTAGATCCCACGCGTGAGAAGTCAATTTGTTGACACAAATTGCCAAATGTCAGACACTGGCGAAAGACATGTCAGCTGAGTGACCGTGACATAAGCATATAATTTCAAAGGTCAAATATCACCTTCACTGGGGAAAATGACAGACATCATTAACTGTGATGTGACACTCTCTTTTGAAATCTATTCGTGTGGGTTTGGTTTTAGCCACACATCTCATATCCATTACTTAGGGAAGCCAAGCTCAGCGTTTTGTACACAACACATTTGTGCTTACATTGGTTTTATTAAAACACTATTAGCCTGGCAGTGATGGCACACGCCTTTAATCCCAATACTCAGGATGCCTCATATTTTCCAAGGTTCTACCCAAGGGTGAGGCTGAGTCAACCTGACCCCATCTCCCTATCTCCACAGCATTTACTTTACCTGCTGCTCAGATAAGGGCACATGAACTATGCAAAAGGAGGGCCACATCTCTATCTCCCTGGCAACACAGGCCCCTCCCTATCCCTAAATGTCCCGTCTCTGCCTTCAAAGCACTATCAGTGCAAACAGAACAGAAGTGGGCCCCACACCAAGCAAGTGTGTACTGAGCTGAGCAGTGGGGAGGTTCCCCCTTGCTTGGTATGTATCTCAGGAGGTGACCCAGTGACACTTACTCCTTGGCCAGTCCAAGGAAGTGTGGCTGTCTTTCCTTGGCGAGCAAAATCTAGGGAGGAGCACAATGTAACTGCATCCTCTTGTCGCAGTGAAGGGCTTTGCCTTGTAAATCTTACTCCAGAATGCCTTATCTCTAGACAGGAGATGGCCACAAAGGCTCATAAGTGGAGAGCCATCATGATACCCTGGTCCCGAGGGCACGGTGCAGGTTCATTCCAAAGAACAGGGACAGGAACTGTTGAGATGTGTGGAACCCAGGTTGTCACAGCCTTGGAAAATGTCTCTCCATTCCCCACACAGTGCAGCCAGGCTACAGTGGTCCTGTGGTCCTGGTTTGCTCTGTCTGTTTGTGCAAGTGTGTGCACACCCCTGTTGAATTATTAAATAAAATGAAATGTAAATCTCTTTAATGAACTCTAGAGCCCTTCAGCAGAACCATTTGTGGTTTGAAGCATTAAAATGTGTGATCACATATGTCTATGAGTTTATATGTATCTTGATAATTTTGCCTGAGAATAACAGAGCCATCTGGAAGACCATGGCTGTATGGCCTGAAATATCCAGGAACTTTAATTAAAGGTGAGTAACTTTTTATTTTTATTTTAATTTCTTAAATCTCAAAGTGCTCACATCTCCAGGATCTTTCAGGAAAATGCATGGGTGAGAGACAAGTCTTGAGTCACTAGTCACCTCTCTTCTAGATCAACGCCTGTGTGTCAAGCAGGAAAAAAAAATCAGTATTGGCCACGGGTGTTTTCATGTCTGCAATGACCTACAGCTTTTGTCCCTTGGCAGATCACTGCCTTACACTGACAGCAGCTCCTTCTGCCAGCAGCCACCACAGTTGCCTTTTGTAATTGCTGCTGTTCCTTGGAGACTGTGGCTTGGGGACACATCCCAGATTGTAGAGTATACCTCTTTGGGCCCATTGGTCCAGGCTATAGTTTTCATATCTGATTTCTAACTAGGACCTTACAAGTAAATTTTCCTAAAGAGGTTTCCACAATTTAATGTTTTTCTATACTTATATATCATCTGGGACATTTCCTACAGGCAATCATCTAAAGCCATCTTGTTAGATTATTCAGACTCACAGGAACCATACACTAAAATTTTCCTTCTCATGGTCTGGGACCTGTACCATGTTAAAAGGGTTGATTCTTGTGACATACTATCCTGCAGCAGGAGAACTGTATGCTCACTGTGGAAAGAGGCACTCTCATGATTTTGTGGTCACTTCCCAAGGGCCCCACCTCTAAACTGACACAAACACTCTGCACTATAAGGAAGACTGATGATGATTCAAAGCTAAGGCTCTAGGACCTCAGTGTCATGTTCTTTAGAGTCCCACATTCCTGGGAACATGAATGGGTGCCCTTTGTGGATAGACATGAGGCAACCTCAGAAGAGTCACCGCACAATTTTGGATACAAAAAGTATTTAAAATGCAACAGAAGAGCAAGCATTTAAAAAGGCTCAAGCGTTTTACCACCATTTCATCCTTGCAGGCCACTGAAGAAGTTTCTGTCTTCCCAGAAATTGTCACAGGAAAATCTTGACTCAGCTCTCAATTATCTGCTAAAGGGTAATTGGCCTCCTCTGTAGCAACTCACTGGTGGCCATTTACCCAGTGAGCACACAGTAGATCCATCAGTTCCCGTGGCATGCAAGAGTAAGGTACCACAAGATCATCCACTCCACTGCCTCCATTCTCTCAGGAACACATACATACATGCCCTGGTCTCTGGCAGATTGCTTTCTTTGCCTAAAACAAGCATTACAGGTTCATGATTTTCTGGCTATTCTTGGATTCATGTGTCTGATTCAGGAATGCATCTGGTTTAAGTTTGCAGTGTGGGTCTGGCACTGGGGGGTTGCTCACAGACCCCCGGCTCACAGGCCTTGCCTGGTGTCTTTGCAGCAGGAACCCAGCTAACATGCTAACGCCCCCTGTTGTTAACGGTGCTCCTTTTAAGCCCTCATGCTGTTTTATACACTTGCTCCTTCATCTTCATCACATCTTTGTTTAAATTCCTGTGTTAATTCTGCTTTAAAATTCCTGATGTGGAAAATAGATTTCTCTTCTCTTCTCTTCTCTTCTCTTC
>NC_034596.1:28890778-28951782 GCF_900095145.1 Mus pahari
TACACTAATATATACTAATACAATACACACACACACACACACACACACACACATATATATATATATATATATATATATATATTTCAATTGCTTTGTTCTAAGTAATAAGTGTAACTATATAAATGTAACTAAATAAAAGTTTAATTTTGAATATTCAAGTTTAACTGTAACACCAGGACACCAGCTTGTATTTACAATCATGAGGTTTTATTTAAACCTTCAATTCTCCCGTGTTAAACGACACATAGAAAGCCTGACCAACTAAAAGAACTGAACGTTGAGCATCTTCCACTTCTTTTCCCTAGCATTGCAACGCCTGTGGAAGAGGCAGAAGGGCGTCCATGATACTGTTGTCTGCCTTTGGAGAACAAGAGAAGACTCTACAAGGCCAGGGAGATTCCATCACTCCAAGAGACAAAGCTGCATGGAGCCTCCGTGGAGAACACCCTAGCTCGGTTCCTTGTACACACATCGCATTCTTGATAGCAGAGCTCAGTCAGTTAGACTTCATTTGGCAGTTCCCCCTTCCCAGTTGCTGGTGTTCGTTGAGCATAGAAACCAAGACTTAGCTTCCTTACTGAAGTGCGAGCATCCTGGACTTCAGCTGAATGGAAAGGCCTGCTCATGGACCTGCACCTCATCTTCACCCGGAACATCGGGGTGCGGGGAGGGCGCGCTCACTGTGAAAGGACTGCACAGTCTCTCAGGGATCCACTTTCCAAGCTGATTTACACCAAATTGAATTCAAATTGATTTAAGTGACTTCCATCTCTGCCTCACCAATTGAGACCCTAGAGTGAGTGCCCCGGGCTGTGTAACCCAGCCAGAGAAAAATGCCTTGGATTTATCCTGGTCTGAAGTTGTGCCTGTTGGGCTCTCATAAATACTGACACTTCAGAATCTGGCCCTGCCCCCATTTCCCAAGATGACATCTCTCACCTCTCCCCCACCCCACACCTCTCCTTTTTACTCATCTGATGAAGTAGAGATCTTGATTCAATGCTTACGTGAATGGTGTGCCCTGCATTCCCACCAGCAGACTTGCCACCTTACAGTCTGGCTTCACTCTAAGTCAGCCTACCCCTCTCAGAGGAGGATCTACCATTGCCTCATTTCAGACTAAGTCAACTACCCAGCCTTCTGAAAGTTGCACCACACTTTCTCCACTATCCACCACATTCATTCTGTGCTGAGCTCTTCCACGTGGACCAGCGCTATGTCACGGCACCTTGTGCCCGAGAAACTATGGTATGTGCACATCTGTGGCATTTCTACTTTTCTGTCTATAGCAAAGTTAAAATCTGTCTTGCTCTTCAACCCTTCCTTATGTCTGCCTCTCTCAGACCTCCTCACTATATCCAGTCTAGCAAAGCAGAATTCCTAACCTTTATAGTTCATGTAAGTTGATCTTCCTGTCATCTTTAACCTGGCTGCTCCATGCTCCTGCCCCATCAGTCCTTTCTGTGTGTCCCAGTGCCCGTCTCCGTGTCTGTCTGCCTGGCTAACCCTGCTGTACTTGCTGATTTCTGAATGCCTGCCCCCTGAAGGAAAAGCCTTTCAGTTCCTCACCCTAGTGAACGTCTCTTTGCAAACATTCACTGCCAAGCTACAGCTTCCAAAACCAGATATATACTGCATGTCTCCACTTCCCATCTCGAGGCTATATATCTCTGCAGAGCCCTTTCCTCAAACACAAACTTTAATCATGTGGCTGTCTCCCTGCAGCCCAGCCCAGCAGCAACTAAGAAGTGGCCACAGTGGAGTCATACTCCATTTGCACTGCTGTGGTCATGGAGAACAAAGTGAGGAAGTTGGCTGGCATGCACACTGGAACCCAGTGCTCTCAGCCAAGGGTCTGCTACCCTGATACTCACCCTGTCCTTAAATTGTTTTATGTGATCGTGCAGGAGCAGTGAGTATCAGCGTGTGTGTGTGTGTGTGTGTGTGTGTGTGTGTGTGTGTGTGTACGCACATACGCACACATGTGAGTACAGTATTCTGGCAGGGAGAAAGGAGATAGCATTGAGCTTCTGAGCAAATAGGAAAGTCTAATTTTTTTTTAATACAGGGGAAAGTAATCTAGTTTTCATTTAATGCTCTAGCAATTTAATTTTTATGAAGTGTTAGCTTGACAGAATGTCATAATCTATCTGTTTATTTTATATGATGTTTGTTTTACTGATTCCCTTCACTTTACATTCTTAATAATAGTTTTTAATACACCTATACAAGTTAATGTTTCATAATCTAATTTTCTAATTTAATTCTAAATGATGATGATGATTATTAGTTTTTCAAGACAGGGTTTCTCTATTAATGTTAATGTTTCATAATCTAAATTTCTAATTTAATTATATTATTATTATTATTATTATCATTATTATCATTATTATTATTATTAGCTTTTCAAGACAGGGAACTTGTTTTGTAGACCAGGCTGGCCTTGAACTCAGAGATCACCTGAGTCTGCCTCCTGTGTACTTGGATCAATGGTGTGTGCCACCACACCTGGCTCCATATGACCAATTGCCACGAAGTCCTGCCTACCCTTTCCCTACTCCTGTCTGTTCCATGCTGTGTGGTTAGCTGTTGTTGCTTTTTGTGTTCTCAGTTCTGGACTCACTGATGCCTCCTGACTTTCAGGTACACCTCCATACATCCTACTGTGTTGTAGATATTTCCTTTAAGGGAAATCCTCTCTCCTAGGCAACAAAAGAAGCTCCAGGAAACATAAAAGGCCTGGACAATGCTCACAAGTCCTCTCTTGAAAACATCCAAGGGAAGAGAAAATCCCTTTAGAGGAGCAGCCTGAAGGTTGGGTGTATATGTGTTATGAGTCATCACCCAAGCCGAGGTGGGCCCTATACAATGTATATGCATCTCCCTTTGAGCCACTCATGTTCTCAATAACCTCAATACACTCATAGTCTCACCAACCAGATAGGGAAAATGATTTATTTGATGTGCCGTTGCTGAGGTGAAGAAATAGCAAGAATCCCTGCAACTGTAAAAATTCCTTGCTTTTGTTTAAACACAGTAAGGAGTATTTTTAAAAATTATCTCGAAAGGTTTCATAACAGGACCACAATTTTCATAACTAGTTTCTAGCATATGTTCACCTTTTTTTTCACCCTGACTTATTTTAAACACAGGCACCTTCTTACAAGGCACATGCTAGGTCCTTGTTTTAGTAGCTACCAACTTCATGTTAGCTGCTGCAGGCATTGAGGTGGTCCAACGTGTTTCCTGTGATGCTGAATCATTAGCTATTTGCATTGGAAAATAGATACAATTTTAGCATCTAGCAGGGTTTGTGGCTTTCAATCAGGTGCAGTTTTACTGTTTGCTTTAGTTACTGCACTTAAACAGATTATAAAGTAAGATGTGAGCAGGTTTTAGCCATGGGAAAATCAAATGTCTTCTGTGAATAATTATAAACTTCGAAGCAGTTTCCACCCGTTCATTTTCTTCGGATCACACAATCGCCATCTACCTGTGTACTTAGACAACTGAATTTTAATTTTCAAAGAAGATATCCTTTGGAGTAGTCATCGCTACCAGGCATAAACCAGACCCATTTGTACCTTTTATATTTGGATTTATATTTCTAACAACTTCATGTTTCCTTTACAACTCAAAAGAAGCAGGTCCTTTCCTGTGTCCCTTGAACAAAGAGGAGGCAATTTTCAAGAGAGGGTTATTCTTCTTTGCATACTTTGACACGACCATCACACAGGCCAGCAGTTCATAACAGGCTGAAATGGTTGGTTTCTGGATCCAACTTTGTTGGCTGGCTTCTCCCAGGAGTTTCAAACACAGGTCCTCTGCTACAGATATCACATGCATATACACACACATACACATATATCACATGCTTGCACACAGGTAAACATACATACACACATCTTCTCTCATGGTGTCTCTAGTAGCATCAACTGAATCATTGATTCAATGCTTGGAGTGACAGGGCAGTGTGAACTTTCAACTGGAGATTTTTTTTTTCTTTTTGTTCAGATTGAAATCACAGATAGACAAAGAGAAGCCCATCCAAGTCTCAGCTCAGGGTGTTGGGGTCCTCCATCCTCAGGGTTACATCTCCTTGGCAGCCAGATGAAGTATGCCTCAGTGTTTTCTACAGTTCTTTCAGTGTTGGGTCCTGCAGCTGTCTGTGGCCTTGGCTTTCAATAGCTGTTAGCCTTCTGTAGGATCACTTTCCCAGTTTTTCTTCTTAGCATGTTTGTAGTGTTTATGGACTCAACTCTCCGAATTCTAAACCTCAGCCCTCTGAAACCTGTCCCTAACTACTCTGAGACTCTTCATCCACCGACTAGCGGCTACTGGACTGTCGTCTGTTCTTCATGTGACCAGCTCAGCTTGGCTTATCTATCATAAAGACTCCAGAGGGGGTTGGATGTGGAAATGGGGGGGCAGTGCACAGTGGGGAGGTCTGTTGCACTGCTGTTATGAGAAGTGAGAGGATGGCTGTCTACACAACCAAGTACGCCTGCCCATTCCCAACCAGGAGCTGTGGAGGGGTTCTTCCCTCCAGACTGGGAACAGCTACAGCAAAGTCACTGGAGTGGTGTGTGTGTGTGTGTGTGTGTGTGTGTGTGTGTGTGTGTGTGTGTGTTGGATCAGGGTCTTATGAAACTGTTATGGACAAATCAAGTAGCCCTGGCAGGGTATTTAAAGTAGCCATGACTTGAGCAGACTTCTGAAGCCAAGCTGTGAACTGTGTATTATCCATTACATTTGTGACTGGAATGAAATCTTGTCGGTGTTAGCAACTGTCTTGGAGCATCTGTGCCTAGATGCAATTCTGCTGCGCAGTTGTAAGATATTTAAAGTAGCCACTTATCTTGATTACATCTGGAGGAATGGTAGAGAAACATGGCTGCATGATTGACGGCTCCCACGCACAAGCATTTCTTTTTTAACTCTCTCATTTCTTGTGCTTCGTCTCAATAACTTCTGCTTTAGCTTTTATTATTTATTTATTTTCTTCTGCTTACTTTTTCAGGCAAACAGCTACTCACTTTGTTATAAATCTTTAAAATTTACTTTTAGTTGATAAATAAACTATGTAACCATGACAATATAATGTGATTCATTCAAATGGACCCCAAATTGAATGATGACAAGCGTTAATTTTCTTTCTCTGAGTGGCCATAGATCTCAGAATCTATATAATAAGTGTATGGACTAGTTGCTGTCTCCAATAGCTAGCTACTATAACACTATGCAGCACTATGACAGAAGCATATAGCTGTGCCATAAAGAGAAACTACCTGCTAAATCATCTGTTTATATATTTAAACATTATCATCAACTTCAATTCATACATTTTTTTCAAACCAGTAGTCTAAGATTCACCTTGCAGACATGTCACCTTGAGAATATATTTATGTTAGAAAGATTCTTTCCATTGAGCATAACTGATAATTTTTCTTTAAGCACTGAAACCAGAATTTATTGTAAGGTTGAGAGAGGAAAACTGTGCAATGAATGAGGTATTTTACAAATGGGACATCTCTAGGAAGTCTATGATCCTGACAAACTGAGTCTACATATATCATTAACAGTGCTCTGATAATTTATTTTACATCACAAAATAATGTATACATAAAATTTGATGAAAGTATATTAGTGTCAAATTAATCTTGGCATAACAACATTTATAAAATCTACATGGATAAATGTTTCTAATTTTATTTACATACCACTAGCATTAAAAAGTTTAAAAGAGTGGATTGCCTTTCTATCAATTATGTTTTCTTATCATTAAGAAAACATACTTCGTAGAAGATAAAAAGCAGTATTTATCACTAAGTCTGGAAAGCTAATAATGAGCAGGCTTCCCCCAGTTGATCATAAGCCCCAACTGCACATCTCTAGAGACGAAGAAACATGTCTGCCCATTTGTGAAACTCCCTCTAGCCTGGCATGCAGAAAACAGCAATAAATATGCCCTATGTGAGGATATTAATAAATCAATGAGCTGCTTATACTGAGCAGGTCTTCCGCTGGGGACAAATCACCCACCGCAAACACTCCATCTGGCTTCATGTGAATTCGGCTCTGGGAGAGCGGACTTTGCCTTCCCTAGGAATAGAGTTGACTTATGGAACAAGCACTGGTGAGCAGAAGGATGAATGGGATCATGCCCAGTAGGGAACACTAACTAATTAAGAGCCTATTTGACTTTCACTGCTACACAGAATGAGACCTCAAAGGAACACTTTCAGGTCTCTACTAGTCTCAAGTCTACCTCTTGGTTTGGATTCTCTGCTTCTTCTCCTTGCTCTGGCTTCCCATCTCATGGCAGCTCAGCCACTGTGCATGTTGTTCCAGTACCCCACTCCCCTCCTTCTCCATCTTTTTTCTCAAGACACAGCATTAATGAAATCTTCATATTTGCCCCTCCTTTCATGGGCAACTAGGACCCTTATTACTCAGGCTCCATGGCCCCAGGTTCTTTGAATGACTGAACTATAGGGGTCTCGGTCGGTCGGTCTCTCTCTCTCTCTCTCTCTCTTTCTCTCTCTCTCTCTCTCTCTCTCTCTCTCTCTCTCTCAACACTAGCTTTAGCTTTCAAGATGAGGTGTCTCTCTCATCCTTCTTTGCCCTTTGAAGCCCAACCTGACTCAAATCCATTTTTTTTGGGTGAATTGCTTATGAATACCTTTGACCCACATAATCTTAAGCAACCACCAAATGTGCCTATCACTTGACCCTTCCAAATTATATATTTTATACACTAAGATGCTGGAGTGAGCCAGTGTGTCAGCAACTGAACACCGTAGAGTGGGTGTCTGCATGGTACTAGACAAATCTCAAGTAAACCCTGGGAGACTTTGATTTTTGTCCTGAGGTGACCCTCTAAGGCAAAGTAGGAAGCCAAATGCTCCATGAATTTCTTTGCCCTTGAATTTAAAATGGGCAAAATCAGATGCATTTCCTTCAGTGCTTGTGGAGACCTGTAGGTCCCTAGTGTGTCTGTGTCCATGAAAACACTCACATAAATATGGGTTAATAGAAAAATACATTTAGAAGAAAATAACATACCAAAAATAGCCCCCCTCCAAATATAAGACTTACCACTTCTTCATGGGTTGCATTTTCTACATTAATGCCATTAACCTGAACAGATGACAAATGAAGAATTTTAAGGATAATGATTGATTGGAATAAGTTTAAAATTTAAAGATGGAATAGAATTAAAGATTAAAGTTTAAGATACTGACCTGTAGTACAGCATCTCCTATGAACAACATCTCTGTCTGGTCAGCTGCAGGGTTGCAAAAGCAGCAACATTGTTAAGGGGATCTTGGCAACCTTTCTTTACAGCAGTCTTTAATCAACATTGTGCTTCTAAGAACTGACATCTATGTGCTTCAGCGCCTACAGATGTTGGTGCATATGTGTCCAAATGTGTGCTCTGATGTGTTTACAGACTAGTGTTAGTGCAATTGGGAGAAAACAGTAATGAAAGTGTGTATGCTTGCGGTAGGTATGGAATGTACATTCACATGTATGTACATATATGTGCACACCTATATATGTCAGTCTATGCAGTATGCATTGTATATCCACATGAGTTTGTGTGTATATGTGTATGTGTGGTTGTATGTGGGTGTGGGAAAATGTAAGACACCTATGAGCTAAATGGCTGACCAATTTTAAGCATGTTAAGACACATGTGATGTGAAGCATAAGTACCACTCCCTCTAAGGATGCATTTGATTGAAGTATGTGGAAAGTGTGGTTCACACTTTTCATCACAGACAATAAACAAGGAATTTCAGGAGTCATTCAGCATTTCCCTCCCCTCAACATGAATTTGCACAGATTGTTGTCATCGAAGAGGAAATACTGCACTGTAAAGCTGAATGAAATCTCACACACATCTCCACTCAGCATCTTCTCTGTCACTAGATTAGAGATGACTCAATGAGACCGGATGGACTTGCACCATACAAAAAGCATCTTCTTTTGTATACGGTGAGAGAGAAGTCTGATTGTGAGTTTGTCTGATTTTGTAAAGATCTTTCATTAAATACTAAAACGAATGACCCATTTTCTTCTATGCTGGCATCCTCTTCAAACTGTATGTACAGTTGTTATGAGACAGAGGCAGGCAGAGTTCTCTGAGTCTAGCCTCACTGTTTACACTGTGAGTTCAGGATAGCCAGGGCTACACTGTGAGACCTTTTCTCAAAAAAAAAAAAAAAAAAAAAAAAAAAAAAAAAAAAAAACCAACCAAACAAACAAACCAATCAACCAACACAACCAACAAAACAACCAACTAATCAACCAAACACACCATATGTAAAAGATATTGACAACTGTCAATATTATTTCTACTCATTGACAATATTAAATCAGATGGGAAATAAAGTCTTTCCTCCATATATCCGAATCTTAAAGCAAGGATGTTGAGTAATCTGATTCTTATCTTACTCAGACTTACAACAGACCCTCACAGACCATGTCTTGTTCTGATCAAGTCAACCGAGCTCCCACAGATCATCCCCTGTGACCAGGTCTCCTTTTGACTAACTACAGATACTCAACTCTTTCCCTTCCCTGTCCTTGCTGCCTCTGTTGGCATCCCCAGCCCGCAACCATCTCAGCCTCCATCTGTTCATGGCTTTGCATAGCATCTATCTTCAGCTGCACCAGAGTGGGTTGGGGGGCTCAGTTAGAATCATTGATTCTCTGGCACACAGGAGGGAGCTAAGAGATTGGGTGAACAAAAGCATCAGTCTCCCAAATTTAGGACTCAAATTCCATCAAAAGACATCACACATATAACTGCAAAAAGTATTTACGAGCTATGTATGAGTTTTCAGGGGTGTATGTCTTGTCTTCTGTCAGAAACATACTTTGAAGGTCTGTTTTGTTCCCAGGATGGCCAGAAGACATCAGCTGACACACAGAGAGATTTCCCTCAGGGAAAAGCAAGGGCAGAAGCCCATGTTCAGCCATGCCGATACTTATATTCCTATGCTGGGCCATGCTCATAACTGTCCCTCCATAATGCTACCCCTTCTCCTCTGCACCCTATGCTGTGCCATGCTTACATCTGTCCCCTCCTGCCTTGCCATGCCTGTGCTCCTCATGGTACACTGCATCCTCATTCCATTTACTTGAGTAATGTTTAGATTAGTTCCATCCTGCTGTGACATGTTAGTACCTGTATTCCCATACTAAACAAAGCTCCAAATGTTTCTTCCTGCTATGCCAAACCCTACTGTTTCTGGATTCAGTGTGCTCTTGTAGGAATAGAGATCGATTAGATGACAATGGATGCTAGGTGGGGTGGTCTACGCACTGAAGCATCTTTTCCTAAGGCCTCTTGCATAGAGTGACATTTGACTGGAGAGGAGTCTGCTTTATTAAAACGTATCCCAGGCCATGAGACTTGCATATCTGAGTCAACACATTCCCTGTTTGGAATCAGCTCACAAGCCACAAGGACCTCCATGTAGGGGAAGCTGCTATGTCCCATATTCTCCAGAGTGGATGGTGTTGTGTTCTGCAGGCAGTGTTGGGTCTAGATGCTCCATGCCAGCCGGGTGACAAGAGGATGAAACCTAAGAAATGACTGCACAATTTTGATATGTACACAGACACCATGCTATAAATTCCACAGTAATGAAATTAAAATGTCAGCAGCCACCTAGGTAAATAGCAAAGCACTTGAATAAAATTTCAAAAGATTTTGGGAGCCAATGAACACCCTTAAAGAAAATGGGCAAGCCCTCCTTTAAGTGGAAGTCAGGAGAGCAGAAGTCAATGGTGAGTGCCTGCTGACTTATTTGTGTCTCTGGTGCCTCTGTCTTCTTGCCTTTGAAGGTAGTTCTTCTCCCTCCACTGGGAGTTAAAGCAGTGGAGAGAAATTTTTGAAGCACTGACAGAGGGAATTGGCCCATGCTTGCCTCTCCTTCATGAAGGAAATGCGGGCACAGGTGGCCTTCGCACATTGTTTCTTTATTGTTTGCTCTTTTGTGCTATTTGTGGCAATAACCAGATTTACTAGAACCACCATTCCTTGAATTCAAAGAAAACCGCAAGCTTTATTTCCAGAACGATCGAGGCTCATATATATGCAATACAAAAATAGTCACACGGCAATTTAGTTAAAGTGTTATCCACAATTTCACTGAACTTCGAATGATTCCTGCTGCACATTTAATTCTAGCTAGAAAGAAATGTAGAATAGCTGTCTGCCTTACAGTATAGGTACCCACCATCATTAATAACATCCCAGAATAAAGGAAATAAATGAAACAAATAAGGAACCTGCTCAGCTCTCGATTACAGCTGAGGATGTTAGGGATGTGGCTGGGGCCACCGCAGAGAAGTAGGAAGGGACGCAGTCTCAGATGAATGAAAGGTCATTAGAAATAATCTGCAGAGCCCAGTTCCTTACAAGTTGTCCCTGGGTCCTGTTGTGTCTGCTCATCTTTCTAAATCCGGACTCAGGAAGGTCCAACATTTCCTCTCTCTTTCTTCTGATACTGGGTACAACGTACATGTGGTTTTTCTGGTACTTGGGGCTTCCTTAACCTTCCTCAAAAGCATCATCCCTCCTTACCTTATGGCTGACCTTCACATCAACTTAACTCAACATTGACGTTTTTCTTTCCTTCTTCCCTCCTCCTCCAAGCAGCTGCTGAGAGCCACAGATTTCAAACTCTTACACAACTGTCCTCAAGCTTAAAAGATGTTTGCCCTCCTGAATCACAAACCAACCAACCTTAGGTAAGTGGTGTGGTCTGTTATAAAGGGCAAGCATGGGAGTTGGGTTTGATTTTAATTTTAATACTCCTAAATAATAATCTATTTCATCGTATTGGAATAAATTTGTGAATTTTAGCTGAATAGAGATTCTAGCTCATCTCTGTGGAATCAAGTCATTAGGTAATAAACAAAGCCTGATGTATTTATTGTGAGTCACACAGGCAACCCATGCATGGAGGGCTGTGGGGAATGAAGGTAAGCAGCTTTCACTTGTCCCAGGCTTTATTTCTCACTTGTTTCTGAGCAACATCTTTGGTGGGTAGAGAATACTTCTTAGCAGTCAGGTCTTTATTTATGCAGTTTCCCTTTAAAGAACTTTGAGTCCGGCCTGGTGGTATACGCCTATAATCCCAACATTTGGGAGTTAGAAGGAGAACTATGAGCTCAAGGTTATTCTCGCCTATACAGCAAATTTCCAGGCCAGCCTTGGCTACCTAAGACCCTATGATCTTGGACTACAGTATAGGTAGAGGTAGGTACAATTCCCTACAGTGCTGAGGTCTACCTCTCTAATGCTCCTCCACTAGAAATGTAATGCGCTCATGGCCCCATTCAGCATGAGTGTGACAGACATTTATCCCTCACTGAGTACAACAAACAACACCAGAGCAACCTGGGCCCAAACAGGGGCATAACTACATATTTGTAAAGGTAAATTTTATATGAAGAAGAAGAAGAAGAAAAAAGATAATCTTAAAGTTGGATTTTGTCAAAAAGAAAACAACAAACAATATATCAGACTGGAAATCTGTTAAAATAATAAGTCCTCTTTAACCAGCCTTGTTTCTAGAATAACTGCTGGAGTACCACCCCTGAGATAACCCAGGGTTTAAATCCAGGTTTTAAAACACCAAAGCCGATCCACAACTGCTGAACATTCCAGCTGTGATTTTAAAATATCATTTTCTCAGAATAAACCTATATACAAAACATCCTCTATTTGATTCTTTTTCTTTGGTGTGTTGGGTCTCATGCATGTTAAACCCAAGCTGTAACCCTGAGCTAACTTCCCAGCCCCTCATGCCTAGTGCAAACCACAGCATCTGCATAGGCACACATGTGCACAACATGTGCACACATACGCGTGAGCACAGCAGAGCGAAGCAAGACTTAGATGACATCTGTTTTCACCTTGTACTTCTGCAATTCTTACTTAGCCTTTGTTCTGGCACTGCCACGGTAATAAAATGTTCACGCATGTTCATTGTTCCGGTGAATCAGGGAAGCAGTACACCTGCTGACGCAACCTCTCCTGTGGAGAAGTGACTTTCACTAGCTCTGCCTTACAAATGGAAACCAATTAGGCCTGTCATCGGCTGCCCCAGGTGTTCCCTACAGTCCCTGAACTCCTAGCACGTTTTGTCCAGCCACATAGACCTAGGGTAAGCAGCCAGCTGCAGCGGCTATTTCTACTTAGTCAGGCGTTCAATAACTCTGACTCAAAACCTGTTAAGGAAGATGGGAAACTGTGCCATTTCCGTCAGAGATGAGGATGAGAAGGAGCAGGTGGCCTCATGTTGAGAAGGTAGCTCACAGCTACCTACGTCAGGGAACTCACCCCGGGAGTTCAATATCCAAACCCAGTTAATTTCCCAAATCCTGCCTCTGTTAATGTTTCATGGCCTGAGAATTTTCAATGATGACCCAAATCAAGGGAGACATATTTCACTTACTTCCAAGTAGGGCAGGACTGAGCTAGTGAGGAAAGCGCTGGCAGAGATGATGGATGTCCTCCTTACTCTGGGGACCCCTCCCCCCGGGGTAGAAAGAGGGACCTCAGTGGTTATTATTGTGTGAAATTCTTTCTTCAGTGCTAGCGATAGAACCCAGGCCCTCACACATACTAGGAAGGGCTACACACAACAGCTATAGCCACAGCTTTCTAGAGAGGTGTATTTAACTGCTAACAAGGCCATCTACACCCTTCTGGTCGTTTAAAGGATACTAAACCTTAAAGTGTGACACAGTTTTAACTTCAATATTAAATAGTATTTTCTATCTCCCAGAAGTCCCCAGAAGCATAAGGCAAGGATCTAGTGGCACCGAGTGACTTCAAGAGCAGAAGCAGATGACCCAGACCTCCATGACTTGGGATCTGTGCAGGCGGTGGGTAGGCACCAGAAGGTTTAATTATCAGGTTCTTGGGAAATCTGTGTGGGTCCTGGGTAGGCTTGAGAAGACTCCAGGACACTGGTCCGGGGATCTGTAAGGCTCCGTTACAGACAGCCAAGTAACCATAACCACAAGCTCCATACTGTGGCCTATGGCCTGGTTCTGACATTAATTGATTGTAGCTCTTAGTGTTTCTGTTTACCTTTCTTTAGTTTTGCCTAACTCAGCTGCTGGAGATGAAGATTCCTACACAGAATTGAAATGAAATCTGCAATAGATAACATGCACGTCTGAGCCCTTGAAATATCTCCGAATTCTTTTTGCAGCTTTCACATTTTTCATTGGGCTATGCAGTCGATTTGATTATCCATGTCAAGTTCTATTTACTCTGATAGGTTTAAAAGCATATCTCTCATTGATGCCTTAACAATGAAGAAATGTTGACATATTCTCCCTTTGATTTGTGGCCTAATTCAGAGGTGAAACAAGAGCACTCCTCATTTGGGTCTCAGGATAGGCTAGCCTGAAACCAGAACAAAACTTGTTTGGCACTGTAAATCAAAAAAGGAAAAAAATTAACATTAAAAAAATGAATCTGACTTCACATCTACCTTACCAGGCAAGCAGGTTCCTTATAATGTACTTCAGACAAGTCCATCCAGACATTGAGACAAGACAGTGTCACATGGCTCCAGGCATTCAGAGAGAAGATGCTGTTTTCCCCAGTGGGGCTGAACACTCACATTTTAAATGTCAAGAGCAATTTCTTTACAGAATCAAATCAAAAGGAGAGTGATACACACTTAAGGGAAAGTCTTTCATTTGAAAAGCGAGGTGACAGAGATGGAGCTGCCTCCAACCCAGATGTAGGTGGTGACCATGGTAGATGCTCCAGGGCATGTGGACAGTGGAGTCACAAACATATCCATGAAGCTAAACATTATTGTTATTGAATTAAATAATATTTAGTGCTTTAATGGAGATATGAGAATCAGAGAAGTACAAGTGCTCAGGCCTAATATTAATATTATATATTCAGCAATACAAATGAAAAATATCAAATGGGAAAAAATACCTAATGACAAGAATGTACATGGACTGGATGGCAGGCACTGATGATGATGAAGGTTGTGGAGAAGATTAGTATATTTCTATCTACCTACCTATTATCTGTCTTTCTGTCATTCGTGCCATTTATCATATATTGTCTATATTTCAATTTACTATCATTTAGCATTTATCTCTCATCAGTTGACTGATGTCTGTCTGTCTGTCTGTCTGTCTATCTATCTATCCATGCATGCATGCATGCATGCATCCACTCATCCAGAACTTATCTATCCATTCTTACCCACTCATCAATCTATCCACCTAAATTACAGAAATGGTTTTCCTGGGTACATGTGTAAACATCTTCAGGAATGACACACTGTGGTCTATGTTCAGCCTGACACTAAACCACAGTCCAAATTACAAGTCACCCTTTGTAAGATCTCATTGACAGTTAAAGGCTTTTGCCCACATTTCACCTGAATAGCCCATAAAAGAAGACAAATTGATCCTAATTCTTTTTTTCCAGTTTGTCTGAGTGCAGTTCTCTGTGTTCTGACTAACTGCTCCATTTGTCTTCTGAATACAGGAATCAAACCAGTGCAGGGTCCACACCTATTCAGGTTTTTAAGAAACCATAGTTGGGACAGCCTTTAAAGGTGAATAGCATGCAGTCCCCTAAGCCCCATTGTCTAGCTCTGGGCTTGCTCTTTGGTCCAGAAGAGCCTTGAGGAACCCCAAGAGTGTCCTGCTTCACTGTGGAAACCTTCAGAGGCCCCCAAAACTAACCAGCTTGGAACCCTGCCCATATGCCCATCCTAGTTGGATCTGCCTGCCATCACAGTTGGTCCACCTGGGGCAGCCTCCAGAGGTGAATGAGTGGATATTAACTCAAAAGAAATTAGTAGCCCTCTTCTATACAAACAATAAGCAGGCTGAGAATGAAGTTAGGGAGACAATAGCCACAAATAATACAAAATATCTTGGTGTAACTCTAACCAAGCAAGTGAAAGACCTGTATGACAAGAACTTCAAGTCTTTGGAGAAAAAAATTGAGGAAGATGTCAGAAGATAGAAAGATCTCCTATGTTCATGGATTGGTAGGATTAATATTGTAAAAATGGCCATCTTACCAAAGCAATCTACAGATTCAATGCAGTCCCCATCAAAATTCTAACAAAATTCTTTATAGATCCTGAAAGAATAATTCTCAACTTCATATGGAAAAGCAAAACAACAACAAGTAAAAAAAAGACAAACAAGACAGCTAAAACAATCCTGAACAATAAAAGAACTGAAGATATTATCACTCCTAACCTAAATCTGTACTACAGACCAATAGCAATAAAACTGTGTGGTACTGGTATAGAAACAGACAGGTTGATCAATGAAATTGAATTGAAGACCCAGAAATGAACCTTCACACCTATGGATACTTGATTTTTTTTGATAAAGAATAAAGAAAGCATCTTCAACAAATGGTGCTGGTCTAACTGGATGTCTGCATTTAGATGAATACACAAAACCTAAGTCCAAATGGATCAAAGAACTCAATGTAAAAACAGATACATTAAATCTTATAGAACAGAAAGGGAAGAATATCCTTGGACTCATCAGTATAGGAGAATAGAACACCAATGGCTCAGGCACTAAGATCAAGAATTAATAAATGGAACCTCATGAAACTGAAAAGCTTCTGTAAGTCAAAGGACACCATCATTAGGACAAAATGACAGCCTACTGATTGGGAAAAGATCTTTGTTGACATCTGACAGTAAGCCAAAATCCAAAATATATAAAGAACTATAGAAGTTAGACAGCAACAATCCAAATAACCCAATTTAAAAATAGGGTACAGAGCTAAACAGAGAATTCTCAAAAGAGAAATCTCTAATGGCCAAGAAGCACCTAAAGAAGTGTTCAAAATCTTTAGTCATCAGGGAAATGTAAATCAAAACCACTTGAAGATTCACCTTACATCCATCAGAATGACTAAAATTCAAAGGACAGCACATGCTAACAAAGGTTGAGGGAGGAAGTGTTAGTGGGGAGTGTGACACCCAGAGTGGAGCTTCCCCTTTTCAAAAGAGAAGGGGAAGGTAGAATGTGGGGAAAAGTAAAGGCTGATATTGAGTTGTAAAGTGAATAAATAAATTAAAAAATAAAATTAATTCACCAAAAATTAATGTTCTAACTTTAAGAAAGAAACAATAGAATATATGTGCATATTAAATTAAGTTTACTAAATTGCTCTTTACTTGTGGTGAGAGACTAGGTAAGCCATAATTTCTACTTGTTTCCTGACCTGTAAAATGAGCAAAAGCTTCTATATCATTTCTCAGCTTTTCAGGAAGTTCTTTTCATACATTGAAGTTATAATCGCCATTTCTAACTTCAAAAACTTTTTTTTTTTTAAACCACTAATTCTTCGTGATCTCTGTGTAGTTTGTCCTGGATTCTAAAATTTTGCAAAATCAGAAGTATCATCATTAAGTTTTATTTAGTCACCAAGGAAAACATCACTCTATCTTTGAAAGATCAGGTGAGTGACAGCAAGCTATCATGGAGACAGTAACAGAGGCATTCATGAGCTAAGTGACAGATGACCTTCCATTAAGACATACAGCTAGAGGTACCCTGTGCCTCTGTGACCTCACCCTACATGTACATGTTATACCTGTATTACAATGCAACATGAGATGATCTGTGTAGTAGATGGGAAGTGTGTTTGCATGCTAGATGAGATATGGATGATGAGGGGAAGGTAGATCCCCTGAGAGAATGCCAGATAGTGGCTCAGTGGCTGTAGATAGGAGCTAGGTTAGTATCAGTGACACAAAGAGGGGCTCAAAAGCCAGGTGGTTCCACTTATATAGCAACTGAGAGTCATTGTCCATTTATGGGCAGTGGGGGTGGGGTGGGGGTGGGAACAGGTCACATAGCAGAATTATGTCCAAAGGAGGTAATAGGAATTTATATTCTTAATTTTAGCATCTCATTCTAACGAGACAATCCTGTTCTAATAAAATGTATGCAAGACCTTTTTAAAATGTGTGAAACTTGCTGTTCTAACTTTAAGAAAGAAACAATAAACTGGAGGAGTAGGACATTTTGTGGCTTTTTCTCAGTATGACCAAAGTTTACAGGTAGCCATCATGATGACCATGCAACCTGGAGTCTTGAACAGACAAGTTTTGTCACATGTACTCCAGGTGCCTCTCTGGATGGAAAAGAAGGTGTCCCAAGTTGAATTCCCAAGTGGCTCAGCCTGTTCTCAGGAGAAGCTGGTGGGGTTTCCTCTTATGATATGACCACTTTGCAGAATGACAGTCATGCACTCAGTTCTCAGTGGTTGATTCTTGCTCCTCTGTGGCCACTCTGGTGTTAGGAGGAACGAGACATTGTTATTCCTTTGGGTTTCAACACATTCTGCCCCTAGCTTTAGATCTTGTCAGCCATTTATTGCTGCCTGCCTATAGCAACCTTTTGCACAGAATTCCTGAAGAGAGGCAAGACAGCATGGGCAGGACAGAGGGATGCTACCTGTCAGTGATAGGCTGATAAAAAAAGCAATGTCTTCATCAATGAGAGTAAGGCTTTCAGAGAATCCAGTAAGTGAAAGAACAGAGGAACTTCTGCAAGCCTGTGTAGCCACCACAGAGCCAACCCATAGTTTCCCAGATAGGTATGAAAGACAGCTGTGATGGCTGTTACTAAACAAGAAATTTGGACTCTTCCACTAAACCCTCTTTTACAATGAGGCCATTAAAGGAAAATAGGGTATTAGGTTTCTCAAGACCCATTTGAGTCCTTAGTGTGTCTTCCCAAGGACATGAAAGTTCTGCCTGGTCCTGTAGAGGTCACTTGGGCATGTGACAGAGCCCAGCACACCTCACATGAGAATCAAAGGTCATCAAATATACTACACACTACAATTGAAGACATATACAAACTTCCATCTTGTTAAATTTATATATTTTTAAAATTATTTATTTATGTATTTTAAGTGTATGGGTGCCCTGTCTTTATGTATGCCTGCATGGCAGAAGAGGGCATCAAGTCGAATGGTTGTAAACCACCATGTGATTGCTGGGAATTGAACTCAGGACCTCTGGAAGAGCCAGTGCTCTTCACCACTGAGCTAAGTCCTAGCTCCTAAATTTATATTTTTATGATTATATGATTGAGGCTATTTAACATAATATGTATTTGAAATGAACATATATATATACATATATATGCATGCATATATAAAGATAAAACTTATATATATGTGTGTGTGTATGCATGTAATACTATACCCAATATAGCAACTATTAGATAAATAGGTGAGAATAAGTAGATAAAGGGGCAGATAGAGGAAAATAAACAGAAAGATGGACTGAGAGACTAACAATGAATTCACAGATGATCTAATGACAGATGAATAGATTTTCATCTGTGATTTAGTACAGCCTTCCTCACTATGCCATGTGCTTCCTGGCTAAGCATCTTGTGCTGTCCAACTCTGTGTCCTGAGAGCCAGCAAGATACTAGACACTCATGATGAAATTGCACAAGGAAAGGAAGGTGGTCAGAGAGAACTCACAAAGTCACTGCAGGCTGCTGTGACTGCACTGTCCTATCTACTGACCTTCGCTGTTTCTGTTGGCTGTCTTTCTTCATACCGTTAACAATATAGCAAACTCCCATGTCAACTTAGACATTCCTACACGGGGTAAGTGCTATCTTCCTTCCTATATGGAAGGAAGTAAAAT
Organism: Mus pahari; assembly: GCF_900095145.1. Lineage (NCBI taxonomy): Eukaryota > Metazoa > Chordata > Mammalia > Rodentia > Muridae > Mus > Mus pahari. The sequence continues at coordinate 28,909,504 of NC_034596.1, forward strand.
TATGACAGGCATAGTGGCTTCTGAGAACCTCTATTTGTAGGGGTTTATCATACAAAAGACCAAGGAGACCTTTAGGGTGCTATTTCTAACATTTTCATTCTAGTTAGTAACAACCTTTAACAGACAGTGCTGACACATCTTTACTTACCACTATATATTTTTAAAATTAAAATGAGCTACAATGCATAGCGCAGTAGCCTGGAAAGACAATCAAAGGTCATGTTCCATCTCAGTGTGTCACTAGCTCTTTTGCTTGCATCCTACTTGATTATGTATCCTCAACTCCCAGACCTGTCTGTCATGTTGCTTCCAATAGTCTTCAGTTAAGGACAAAGACTCCTTGTCTAGTACCAAGCCATATTCCGAGGAAGGTGGGCTTGGGACCTGCTCCTCAGTTCTCTTCTTCTCTTCTAACTCACAAAACTATAGAATAAAACCACACTATGTGGCGAGTCTTCTATGTCCCATGTTAAATGAGAACAAAATAGACCAGAGAGGAGGATAGCTTGAAAGATTGGAAACAAAGTAGGTTAGCTATCAAAATGGGAAGAACTGTCCCTGAACACAGCAAAGAGAAGATGGCTCAGTGGTGCATATGGGGCCGTGATGTCTAAGGGGCAGGGTGGTCAGGTATCCTAGAGAGTCTAGTTGAAGAAGGGAGGTCCTGGGTGGTAAAACTTGAAAGAGTGTATATAAGTCAAGCAAGCCCCTGTGTTTTCCATGTTCTCCACACTAAGAAGATAGTGTCTTTGTCTCCTGAAAGGAAAATATACCCTGAAGCTAAGGGTAAAGTAAAAGCTCTCATAGTAAGTCATGGCAAGTGAGTTCCCTCAACTTCCCAGGGGGTGAATTTGTGGTCCAACTCTAATCAGAGAGGCAGAAAGGAGAGAATGTGATGTGGTTTCTTTCTTAGGAGAGGGAAGTGGAGTTGCTTGGTGATAACACACATTTTCCTTTTAAACCTGGAATAAAGATTTACCATCCTTCAACCCAGACACCCTACTGTGTGCATGAGACAAAAGCCTGAAGGAGTTCCCCTGGGCTAAAGGCAGGCAGATACATAGCAACATCATTATACACAGTGCATGTCCTCCTTGGTTGTAAAAACAAATGTTCTTTCTTCAAGTCACTGAAGACTGAACATATTTTACCACCACACTCTTCCCTTTTGGATAAACTATGTGCTTCCACAAAGCATACACCCAGAACCACAGGCATGGAGGACAAAATCAAGTGTCTGAGTTCAAGCTATACTAACCAGGTTATTTTACCATTTCTCTTTTTCCAAATGCTCATGATAAGGAAAAACTCAAACCTTAAGGGAATGTGTGCACATGAAGAAGCACTTTTCACTTCTTAAAAAGGAAGTTTAAATAAAAAAATGTTTGAGGTAAGTATCTATCTTATTACTTTTCTATTGAAATAATAAGAGACCAAGGTAACTTGTAGAAGGAATATTTAATCTGGGAATCACAGTTCCAGAGTGACAGAGCCTAAGACCATCATGGTGAGTAATGTGACAGCAGGCAGGCATGGTGCTGAAGCAGGAGCTGAGAGTTTACATCTGATCAATAGTCACAAAGCAGAGAGAGATAAGTGGGACTGGCATGGGATTTTGAAGCCTCAAAGTTGGTTCTCAACAAGGCCACACTTCCTATTCCTCCTTAAATAGTTCTACTAACTGTGGACCAAGCATTTAAATATATGACCACACATGGGCCATTCTGATTCAAACCACCAGTTATCTAGTTAATTAATTTGAGATAGTAAAATTCTGTATTCAGTTAGATAACTAATAATCAGAATAATCCATATGTGAATAATTCTGGACTTAAACCTAAGGTTATCTGAAATGCTGTTTTAAACCTCTTCTCTATCAATACTACAAGATATGAATAAGTTAAATATCACTCAATTTTACAAAACAGTAAAAGGCTGCAATACAAAGGATGTCCAGGAGTAAATGAAAAAGAAGCAGAGATATTAACTGCTATACCCACAGCAGTGTTGTGAGGGGGTTGTTCCAACTGCACAGAGTTGTGAAAGGCTGCACAGGACAGTAAAGCCAGAAACCAGGGATGGGCATGGAGGCAAGGGCTTGTTCCAGTTGCTGATGTGTATCCCGGGAAACTCTTCCAGCTATCTAAGCTTCAGTGTCCCCATCTAAAATATGGGGGTGATCCCAGCAGGACCTCATGGGGCCTTTAGAAGCCACTCCATGAAGTATGGAACACGGAAGTGCCTGCTTGAATTTTATAGTTTTTATTTGAACTAGACCCACATATAGCTATTGTGTTTTCCTCTTCTTCTATAATGTATTCTATAAAAGCAGGTTAGTCTTCCCACTACTCCCAATACCAACGCCAATGTTTATCATAGTGTGAATGCTAAGAGAAAAAGGAAGAGAGGGGAGGAAGAGGGAGAAAGAAAGAGATGAATGGAGTAAGGACTATAACTATGCTAGTCATGGATGTTTTGCCTGTGTGATGGAGTTTTTTAATTACCAAATGAATCAGTTACAGACATGTACAAATTTGATTTGACATAGGTGAGGAATCAAAGGAACCAAATTTTGTGATGAAGTTTTAATGCTCTTAAATTATTTTCAAGATCCCTTTAATAAAATATGTGATGATAAATCTTTCCCTCATGATGTCAAAATCACACCATATATTACTTGGGATCTGGAGAAAGAGATACTCAGAGTAGCATCTGCTCTGTGGACAGTCTCAGGGTCATCTGGTCCCCTAGCCATAAGATGTCCAGACCTGTAAGTCTCTGGGCCTCTGAGATCATAGTGGGGCCAGGGTTGTCCTCATCTGAACTCTAGGGTAGGTTCTAAGTGTGTGGTCTCAATTCTATGACCTTATGACATTCCCGTATCATCAGGATCTACAATTGGGCTATACTCAGTAACTCGCCTCTAGGATTCATGTTCCACGCAGAGGAGATGAGAAAGATTGTCTCCTAAAGGACGGGAGAGCCAGAGCTGAGTCCACAGCGTTCTCTCCTTCTCAACTCCTGCGTTCTCTTTCAGCCACACCCTCAGCATCATCTCGATCCATATGTGTCCTTAAGGGGTTGCCTTGGTTCCATCAATTCAAGTTAAATCCTTCTTTATCTGATTCCCCATCTCCACTGTTGTCCTGTGGACCTAAGCATTATGCTCCTCTGGACAGCTCATGCAACTGACATGGAACACTGAGTTCCTGCCCTTTCCTTCCCCTGACTCCACAGGGCCAGTTAAGTCACTTTATCAAAGTAATTGTCACTCACCTGTTTTAGAGTCAGCACAGGGTGCTCACTCTCTGTCTCCCTGCTACCACGGTTCACTCTCAGCAGTCTAACACTGCATCTACAAAGGGCACCTGGACTCTGATCATTTGCTCTCAAGCACAGCAGAGCACTTCGCATCACCGCCTGGGTATCCTTAGTCTGCATGTGATGTTCCTACTGCTGTGCCTGCCTGTACTCTCCATACATAAAGTGCAAAACAAACCTCACCATTTCCCCTTTCAAGAGATTTCATGTGGCACCTCTTAATCATTAAAACAAAACCATTACTTATACAGTAAATTAATTTTTAAAAAAATCTTGCTTTCTTACTCTCTCACGCTGTGTGGTTCCTGTTCTCTGAATGTACATGGTGGGTGAATTCATTGCCAGTGCTTCCAGCTGTGTACAAGTCCTGCAGCAGACAACTTCAGCCTCTGCACTCATGCCCCAGAGAGCTATTTGTTGAACAACATTGGACAAATTCTTGGAAATATAAGAGTACTCCTGATTTTGTATTCTTCTTTGATCCAGCAAGTTATTTCAACCTTGTTCCCAAGAGCAAGGCAGAAGAAACAGCCCGAGAGGCATCTGCAGTTAGAGAGTGAGAACTGGAGAATGCCCTTATTCCATAGGCCTTCCTTCTAGGGATGCTGAAACACCTATTCAAGTCAGGATGGGCATCTTGCAGCATGCCGGGATCTAGGCAGGTTCTCTTGGAATAAGCAGGTATTCCCAGTCTCTATGTCTCATTCTGCTTTCTAGTTTTCGTACCCAATCCCCAGCCTGTCTGAAGAAGCCATACTTCATTGAATGATAGTGTATACTTTGCATGTCCACATCTGTGTGAGAATCATAGGCTCTGTCTCTCCTGTCTGGGAATAGCTAAGCATCTGATGCCTTCGTATGTTAGTGATTAGTGTACCTACTGCTGTGAGGCCAATCCTCCAGGGCTCCTGCAGCATTGGGCATTAAGTACCATATTCTCCACCATCTTTTTCATGTGGAGGGCATTACCCTCTGTCAGCTTCACATAGAGATCCAGGGTGAGCCAGCCCTCCTTTGCCTATGACCTTGAGTCTGTGTCATACATTAAGACATGAACGAGTGAGAATAAACCCTAACCCTAACTGCAACCATAACACTCATCTTTCCTTTAGACATATTATACAGAATACTACAGGATATCAGAAATAGAAGATAAAGAAAATGAAGACACGAGGGAAGGTGTCTTTGAGACAGTCCATCAAAGCACTGAGAAGATCCTGTAGGAAAGAGCCCAGGGCAGGATAACATGGTCAACTGATTCTCAGATTTGGATGTTTGAAACAATGATGGCTGTCAGATGGAAAGAGGCATGTGAGGTGGCACCACTTTCATGTCAAGCCTGGCTAGACTGGCAGAGTTAAGTGAGAGGCCTCCAGAGAGCTGAAGAAAAGGGTTCTCTCACTAAGAGCACTGTGCCAGTGTGCCACACTCTAGATAACTAGGTCCTGTGCCCTCTGACCACACACACCCAATCATGGTAACCAAGCAATAGGAATTCAGAAAAGCTCTTGTAGGCCTCTCTTTTCAAAACCACAGCTTCAATTCCACTTTTCAGTTGTCTTAGGCAGCCTCCTGCACCAAGATTTTCTTTCTCGATCGAGCATAAAATTCTCCACGGACTTTTATCTGTTGCTTAGTCTAATTCCTTTTTGAAGCATTTCCTATCCACAAGTAAAAGAATGCACCATTGAAAAAGAACTGATAATGTTTACAAAGATTACCTATAGAGAGAGAAATGCACACGAGCAATCTTCCTTCAATTATTAATCAGCCAAGCAGATGGTTGACAGGGGCGCAGAAGTAATTAAACAGCTAACACACAAGAGAATTGATTTATTCCTCGCTTATAGAATTTTACTTTCAATGCGCCAGAGCCTACACTTCTGCAAAGCGTGTCAGCTCCACAATTACATTTGATAAACAACACAGATTCTGCAGTCCAATTTAACCACAGCATTTGTTTCTAAATGCTTTTAAAATCTCAAAAAGAATGATTATTTGATTCTGAGAACTGTATAACTCTTTCATTTTCCTGCTTGCCAAGGTTAGAACTAAGCTCGTATTTTTGGATCAAATGAAATTTCTTGGTGCCACCAAAGGGGCGGGGGAAATACATGCATACTAATATGTGCGCTTCCATTTTTTTTCTATCCTGACCCACAGGTGGTATCTTCCATCCTCCTGCCTCTGGGGAACACAGGAAGCTGCATTCTTAGGCGTACTGGCTCTCAGTCCTAATTAGATATACTGTCTGCTGTAAGCAGGGCTTATCACCTTGCTCAGAAACAGGCAAAGTGTATCCCTGAATTGGCTCCTAAATGTCCTAGGGTGAAGACAAATTTTCATGTAGATTCTAGTTTTATAATGAACTATTTGAACGCTCATCTCCTTCTCAAAAAATGTATTTAAAGGTGTCAGGGGGCTCCATAGTGCCTCTGAAATGTCACCTCTGGTTTGAACTGCCTCTGCAACAATTCCATGCTGTCTGTGGTCTCTGTCAGCAGTTTGAATGACCATGACACAGACGTCCTGAAACCTCTGCCATTAAAGCACTCCACCTACATTTTTCTGTGCAGTCCAGACCAAAGCTAATTGTATCGGATCAAGTTGGGTTCTTGGTCTAGTACAGTAAGGTGAAATGAATGAGGATGTTTTAGAAGACACTTCAAGTTTATTGTCCTCTCCATGCCCTATGCCTATGACAGGAACAGAGTCGGGGCATGGGAGACCATGGTGGCTGGCCACTCCTAGCTTTGGTCTCAGTTTGAGATATGGGAGCTCACAAAATGGAGCACCTGTCCAGGCGTCCTTTCCAAGTCGAGACCTAGGGAGGGAGGCATGTCAACCCCCAGATGACCAGTCTGCAGGGGATCTCCATATTAGCTCCAGCACACCAGCCCCTAGGGACAGAGCTCCCCAGGCAGAGGGCCGTTTCGGGGTGACAAAGCTGGAGGAAGGGCAGAGGAGATTGTTATGCGAAGCCAAGGGCAGCATGTCCAGTAACAAGGCCATTGTGTGACAGCAAAAAATACCCTGGTTTGCTGAGAATTATGTGTCCCTTAAGGAAGCCCCATTCTCACCTTTTCCTGTGTGATGCTGTCCTCTAACCATTAGCTCATCGTTACTAATCAAGGCTGGTACCCCTGTGATGGGCTGATGTGATACTTAATGCCATGATGCCCATGTACCTTGGTTCCAAGCAGTAGATTGTCACTTCCCTTCTGGGTTACTCTTGAGCATGTCTGGGGCTCTACAGTGGGTATGTTATCTTCATGCCTATTGGCTCTTAACCGGAGATGCTTATGGACACTATCGGCTTTCAACCAACATTAAAGTATCCTTAGCTTTAAACCGACTGTAAGAAACTCATTCCCCAGACCTGTAGTAGTCGTAAGTGCTCTCTGTAGAACTGAGCATACCACATAGTAGATAGTCTCTAATGGGCTTGCGGGGTCGGCATAAATAGAAAGAGTAGCCAGCATGGATCAGATGACTAAACACATCTTCTGAAAAGACCCACAGCTATATTAATGAAGTGTAGTTTATAGACTGTAGCCAAATACATGTGTGCTAATTCCTAACACCTAAAAAGCCATTTTCTTATACTGGTTACAATTTCATGCCTATCACTGGAACCAGTCTTACCTGCTTGGTCTTTGAATATTTTAGATATGACGACAGGGACTCCGTGCTCTGCTCCTCCCTAGAAGACAGAGACATGAGAAGAATATAGTTATCAGGTCTGCCACTGAGGGCTTTGGGAATTGAGGGGCAGAGGTGGCAAGAAAACAAACTCATACCTTGATACTTAGGCCCAGGCCACCCACAGGTTGTCTGCGAAGTGTAACAGTTCTGTGCTTTAAAAAATTTTAGGAAAAAAATAAGTTTAGGTCACAATGCAGCATCAGAGAATGAGCAAAAAGAATGCACATATAACTTCCCAATTAAAATGTAAGCAAGTCTTAATATGAACTTCCAGTCTGGCATTCTCCAACCTCTGCAGTAGCAGTACCGTGGCCAACCTTCAACCAGTGGGTCTGCTTATGAGAAAACAAAGTTCCTGGGGAAATCAGGTCCTGTTGAAGCCATCACTGGAACTCTACACAAAATGACTACAGAGCGGGTTGGCTTGCTGCCTTACCCTCATTATTGCTGTGACAACATGTGGACAATACCCATGTCCATTCTCCAAGTGGGGAAGCTGACTCCCTTGTGAAATTGTTCTCCTAACACCAGCTCCAGAGGGGAGCTCCCTGGCACAGACCTCTGCAATTTAGTCCAACTGAGGCCATCAGTATGCATTCCAGAAAAACCATTTTTTTTTTCATGTCCCCAAATACAGGTGGCTGATAACATTTAAATCAATATGGTAATACTAGCTAAAAATATAATACACTTATAATCAGCAATACTCAAAATCTTATCTCTTACCTATGAAATTCTGGCCATTCAGTTTGCCATGGTCTAAACTATGTTGGAAAGGACAGGGGAGATGTCTGGGGTACAATAACAAGCAGAGAAAATATTTCTTTTCCCGTAGTATTTTATAGGAACCATAAGCATTGTACTTTAGCTGAAAAGAAATAACATTTAGACGAAAGGGCTCCAAAGATGTTTAAAAGCAAGGACAGAGGCTGAAGGACAGGGAAGGACACCTGGGGACCCTGCTTTGTCCTGGGATTTTGGGTACCACAATAACACAGCAAGCTGGCAGGAAAAGCTTCTGTGGCTTTTGGCAGGTGTGAATCTACAGCATCCCATATCAGCCTGTACATATAGTCTTAGGAAGGATTATGTCTGTTATAAGATGGCTAAGTTCTAGCTGGATGTGGTGGCACATGTCTGTGCTCCTAAGAGACCTTCCCAGACAGCAGGATACTGAAGCTTGAAGCCATTACTCCCCACCCAGTTGATGCCTTAAATACATGGTAAACTCGAAATATAGAAACCAAAAAAAAAAAAAAAATCAGACTAAATACACGTCACAGGATCTATGAGGGAAAGCCCTGCATAACAGCAGAACCGGCAGTACTATATTTTGTGCAAAGATCGAATGTCTAAGCAATGAACTCTTACAGCACACGGGGAAAGGACTACATTTTAGAGACCTTAGTGTAAGAATGGTCATTTTCATTTTCCTAATCGAGCCTACATTCAAGTGCACCTGGCTCTCATCCCAGAAACCTTGTCAGTAGTTATCTGAGAAGCCAAGAGTGTTGTCAGCCACACTGCAGCAAGAGAGAGCAGCCACAGTGTTAAGTCACATTCATCACAGCATTAATTGCAACAGTCAGGATCGCAGAACAAGCTGAGTGTCTACGGATGAATGAATGGACCACAGCGGAATACCAGCTAACCTTGAGCAGGAGGGGAAGCTACTCACTCCTCTGTGACAACATACATGAACATCTGAGTATTATTCATATGTTGAGACAGTTCAGGCACGGAAGAAAAATATGCCATGATCTCATGTGTATGTCAGGAACCTGGGTGATAAGGTGCAGATGTAGCAATATTGGTCCGAGGCACAAAGTGTGAACTAAAAGACAGGTGACGTATAGACAGGTGTGGTGGCACATGTCTGAAATTCTAGCACCCAGACGATACAGGCAGGAGGATTAGGAGTTTGTGTCCATCCGTTGGTTACATGGGGGAGTTTGAGGCCAGCCTGAGCCACAGGGAGACTCTGTCTCAATAAAATACAAACCAAAAGGGCTAAGTTCTGGAGTTCTGACTACAAAATGTGTGGATGACAGTTAACAATATTGTATTGTACACTTGAGGTTTGCCCGAAGAGCAGATCTTATACTCCAATACCAGTAAGACCTCTACACACATGCAGGGGCATGCATGCATGCATGCATGCATGCATACGTATGCATACACACACAATGTAAATACACATAATAATATATATTAGCTTAGTTAAAGCAACCATTTCACAAAATATATGTGAGTCAAATCAGCACAATGTACATCTAAATATATGTGATTTCATTTGTAATTCATAATGTAATTTATATCTTAATAAATCTGATAACACAAAACTTGTTGCAATAATGGAACATCCCCTATTAGGAAAAAAAATTCTTAGTTAGGGAAGGAAAGTGTTTATTTTAGCTTGCAGTTCCAACATCTTCCAGGGAAGTCAGGGTTTGAACTCAAGCCAGGACTCACAGACCTGAAAACAAGTTTGAAACCATAACAAAACTTAGCTTGGAAGTTAAGAAGTGAGGGTCATAGAAGGTAAGAAATAATATTGTAGGAAAGCATCTTCTAGCACTGCAAAGCCACGTTTGTGCTTACTGAAAAGATGTATAAAGTACACGAATTATCTATGTCGTAGAAGACAGCTCTGTCTCAACACACTAATAGTCAGCAGGAAGTGCCAAGCCCTGAGTGCCAGTTGATTGCTAGGAGAGGGCTGGGCTGAAACCTAAGTGCAATCTCTTCTAAAGGTCATTTCACACTACATCGTGGGAGGGAGGGGCATGAAACACAGTGTGAGAATTCACTGAAATGCCCCCACGGGATACATCCACTTCCCAGGAGGAAAGTATTGCCACATTTCTTCATCCCTTCTGGGCCTGTTCCTCTGAGGAGGGAGTGAGGGCCTGTGTGTTCACAGAGAGGAGTGCACATTTGTAGTGGAATATCCAGACTGCACACTGCCAGTGGTCAGTCACATGACACATGACCCTCATTCAACTCCTTATGCAGCTCTGGGTACTATGGCCTTGACTCTGACCAAGGTTCTTTCAGTCATTAAGGAAGGGAACTTTTCTTTAAAATAAATAAATAAATAAATCAGCTATTTTTATTTGAATATTTTAAATAGATTCCCTTCACAAGTTTATAGGGCAAGTTGACGAACTTATTAGCTATATAGAAGATTTGAACAACATGTTTAATAAACTTGAAAATAATAAATGTATTGTTACACACAAATATGCAACTTTATAGCTCACAGAAAATATACCTTTTTTGGGTTAGATGTAGAATGTTCACAGAAATGCTCATAAATTATGGCACAAAGGCAGCCTCAATAAATTCTGACGGATTAACAACATATAAAGGTTTTTGACCCAAAATACAATGAAGCTACAGAAGCTGGAAACAAGGATTTGGGATGGTCTTTTCACAAAGAAATGATGAAGATGAAGGGTAGCTTAAGTATCCCAAGTTGGTCAGTACACAGTGTTGAAAGAAGCATCACACAGTACCCATGAGGCTGTACAGTTATTTCTTGTCAAGCCTCCTCCCCCTCAACCAAAGACTCATGTCTGGAGAATGAAAACAACCAGCTGGAACGGTATACAAAACACTTAAGAGAAGGGAGTCATAATTCTACAGGAAGATGCAAAGAAATTGCAAATTACAGCAAAGAAAATTAAGAAGCAAAGCTGAATATAGGTATATGTCTTTGGAAAAGGTTAATGAGGTAGATTAACTACTGGTGAGACCAAACAAAACGATGTAAGAAAACCAAAACCAGACAAGAAATTAAAATGACAGACAGACCAGATTTAAAAACTAGCAAAACAACACTCTGAAGATCTACTATGAAACACTAACACAATGGAAAGCATAGATGAACCGGAGACCTCTGCAAAAAATGAGAAACTCTAACATTGTCAAAAAATAAACAGAGCATCCAGATCGCCCACAGAGAGTAAAGAAGCTGAGATCCACGCCTGTCCTTCCCTCAGACTGGGTCCCTGGGATTACAACTGAGTCCTGTAAAGCACAGGGGGGGGGGGGGATATTCTTCACTTCAGAGAAGCTTTGTGGAAAAAAAAAATCTAGAAATACTGATTCATTTAGTGATGTAAATTTAATTATCACTCTAGTGACAGAAAAAGTTATATGTGCATTTTACTTACAAACATAGTTAAAAACAATCCCAGATAAAACATTAGCTAATTCACCCCAGCAGGTTATTAAACATAATCATTGTTGGGGCTAGAGGGATGGATGGCTCAGTGGTGAAAACCTCTTGCTGCTTTTGCAGAGCATCCAGATTTCACTCCCAGCACCCGTGTAGCTGCTCACAACTGCTTACAACTCCATGTCAGGAGATCTGATGCTCTCTGCCACCCCTGCTGTGGGCTGTTGCATGTTTGTGGCTCACATGAGCACCTCTTGACCCACAATGGGTTCTGTCCTGACAGTTCTCTGGACCACAGTGATGAATCTATGACTGAGTTGCTCTGTGAAGCAAGAGCTCTAAATGACGAGTTCCACCAGACTTGGATGGCCAAGCTATGTGAAGAACTCTTCGTTCCAAACCATACAGTGGTTAACTAAAAGCCAGTGCCCCTTTTTTGTTCTTTTGAACTTTTGGATACTCTTGCTCTGTGCATCTTACTAGCTTTGAACTTGCTATGTAGTCCACGTTAGCCTCTAAGAACATGCCACAAACATGCAACAGCCCACAGCAGGGGTGGCAGAGAGCATCAGATCTCCTGACATGGAGTTGTAAGCAGTTGTGAGCAGCCACATGGGTGCTGGGAGTGAAATCTGGGTGCTCTGCAAGAGCAGCAAGAGGTTTTCACCACTGAGCCATCCATCCCTCTAGCCCCAACAATGATTATGTTTAATAACCTGCTGGGGTGAATTAGCTAATGTTTTATCTGGGATTGTTTTTAACTATGTTTGTAAGTAAGAAATATATGATTATTTCTTCCTCCCAAGTACTGGGATTAAAGATATGTGCTATCAAACACAAGAAAACCAAGAAGGATGACCATCGTGTGGATACTTCATTCCTCCTTAGAATAAGGAACAAAATACTCATGAAAGGATATAGGTACAGAGACAAAATTTAGAGATAAGATGAAAGGATGGACTATCCAGAGACTACCTCAGCCGGGAATCCATCCCATCATCAGCCACCAAACCTAGATACTAATGCACATGCCAGCAAGATTCTGCTGAAGGGACCCTGATATTGCGGCCTCTTGTGAGGCTATGCCAGAGCCTGGCAAACACCGAAGTGGATGCTCACAGCCAGCTATTCGATGGAACACAGGGTCCCCAATGGAGGAGCTAGAGAAAGTACCCAAGGAGCTGAAGGGGGCTGCAACCCTGCAGGTGGAACAACAATATGAACTAACCAGTACCCCCTGAGCTTGTGTCTCTAGCTGCATATGTAGCAGAAGATGGCCTAATCGGCCATCATTAGGAAGAGAGGCCCCTTGGGCTTGCAAACTTTATATGACCCAGCACAAGGGAAGGCCTGGGCCAAGTAGTGGGAGTGGGTGAGTAGGGGACCAGGGGTGGGGGTGGGGGTATAGGGAACTTTCGGGATAGCATTTGAAATGTAAATAAAGAAAATAATAATAAAAAAAAATTTTAAAAGATATGTGCTATCAATTTTTAAAATCCATTCCTAGCCAGAGGTGTCCATGCTAAGAAATATGCAGAGATAGGTAGATCCACTGGGCTCCCTGGCCAGTGTAGCCAAACTGAGGTGCTCTGGGTTTGGTAAGAAATCCTATCTCATGAAACAAGGAAAAAAACCAGGAGGACCTGATGTCAACCTCTGGCCTCCACACACTCATATGAGTTTACTACACACATACACATATACACATGTGCCCACCAAACCTCCTCTCCTCCCACATACAGTTAATAAAAAGTAGAGAAAGATTGAGGTAGAAACACAAAAATAGTATTTAATTTTGACATGTAATCAGCTGGTACTTGCAGACAGGTAAACTGCAACATGCAAATTCCCCATGGAACCTTCATGAACAGTAAGTTTTAAAAGCCTTTCCCGAAGCTCCCGAACCTGGATTGGTGTGAGCCATGCCCTGGAGGCAGGAGCACTTACATTAGCACCAGGAGGAGCTCCCCCGATGCAGACGACATCTTGCTTTTGAATAGTCAGCACCTCTTTTGTCAGCTTCAGGCGGACGTCATAGGCATTTTCCAACCCCTCATCATACAACAAGGCCAGAGCTGTTTTTGTCTGTGGATATAGAGTGGAGATGTGAGCAAGTGAGTGCATGAGCCATCAGCCATGACAGATAATAGGTGCCTCCTTTCCTACCACCTGCTAACCTGTGCACATATATTTCTCTTCATGTATGGTAGAAACTCAACTGATTGACATATGACATATGACTTCTTGGACATATCTCTCTGTAAAGTTCCATTCTCTTGGTACCCTCTTGGTACACTGAGAGTCCTTCAGGGTCAGCAGCACCCAGAGCAATGACAACAGAAGTGGTAAGAACCCATCCAGCAGCTGCAGGCCATCACCCAGGGGCTGTCAGCAAGAAAAGCCACACTAGGCAACTGCCTTCTGAGGAAAGGGCTCATGCTAATGGGGGACAAGTAAGGCACTCCGCTGACGTGGAAAGGCACAGAACCAATTCAGGTAATGTCAATATGTCAAGCACACAGTGACATAAGAAATTAAATTTTAACAAAGTCATTGACCCGAGTAGCCTGTACCATCGAGTTGTCCTGGTTAGGACAATCCCTGGGCCCAGAGACTTCAGGAGTTCAAACAAATGGAATTCATTCAGAGGAGAGAACAGTTATCTATGATGAAGGACAAAGAAAGGGTGCTGGCTCTTCAACATGTGACTATGACATTCCAAGTATACATTTTGTGATGCTTTATCTCTATGGCCAACTTGGCTAGATGGAGAAATGCCTAGGAGAATACCAACAGACTGCAGTGCCCCTGAGGGAGTTTCTAGAGACAACTAGGTTAGACCATCTCCAAGCTATTTCATCTCCAAGTGGCTGCATTCATTGATAAACCCAGAAGTTAGACTACTGGGGACATGGGACTGTGGAAGGCTCCCCCACTGGAGGAAGTGGCTCCCTGAGTGTATGCCTTTGGAAGGAACATCTTGTCCTGTCCATTTCCTGTTCTTTCTCTGCTTTCTGATGTCAGGATGTCATCCACATGCTGCAGCTCCCAAGATACCCCATTCCCCAAGATGTTCCAATTCATCATGGCGTGAAGCAACAGCACTGTCACATAGTGGTGACTCAGTGTTATCCTCCTGCCTTGTGAGTGTTTTCATAATTTTTTTCACAGCTACCAAGAAACTGAGGAATACACATTTAAATATGATGTGCCATCCATTTAAAAGTTGGCCAAGGAGATCGAGCAGGACTCAATAAAGACCTGAAATGGGCCGTCTGCTGCCTTCCTTTTTCCATCTTAACCAGGTAATGTCAGTAAATCTAGCTTCTTGGATGTTAAAAAAAAAAAAATTAAAAGTCAGGGACAAAACCAATTTGGAGATAATTAAGCTTTCTAAGTCAAAACTATAATTTCATTCTAATCACTTTTTTCCTATGAAAACATCCACTTACACCTAACTACAATTAGCTTGCCAGAGATAATTGTGTGCTTTGACATAAATATGATGCAGCATCCAGGGAATGTGGCGTGTGCTCCTTATAGCACCTCTGCAGACCCTTCCCACTCTCCTCAGAAAACACACCAGCGTGGTCTAGATGCAAAGTAATGAGGAGTAACAAATATGGACCGGAGGAGACCAGCTGGCACCAAATCCAGGCAGGGTGGAGAAGGGATCTGCCTTCCATGCCCCACTCTAACCCAGGCCTCTTACCACTGTACTGTGGCAGCCAGCAACTAATCTTTTAACTAGATAACCACGGACCTTTTCCTTCACTAGTGCCCCCAAATAAAAGTTACCTTAATCTGCTTCTTTAAAGTAAACTTAGGCTTTTCTCATTCACCAACAAAGAATTAAAAACCTAATAAAATCAAACCCCTATCCCTCCCATGGCTTTCCATCCTGGGGTAGACAGTGGCATCGTCCAGGGTCTATCTATATTCTCTATATGGAAACATACCTAACCCTCTGTAGCCATAGGCCCCAGTGTTGTTCTGAGCATTTAACTACCTCTCAGTGCCATCTATGCCCCCAAAGGAATTCTTTATTGTGACTAGGGGAGCCTGCTAAATGTTGATCCACATGGCCTCATTCTTTTGAAAAATAAAAAAATGATCCAGGAGTCTCCACCCCACAGGAAAAACAACATTCTGCACTGCTCTGTGTGCTTTGGTCTCCTCCAGTCCGTATTTGTTCCCACTTCAGCCGTTTGGTTATCCTGGGGGGCTACCAACATTGCAGGCCTATCTATGTCCACCTGCTCTTCACCAGTCCCATTCAGCCCCACTTTCACTTCCTGAAGGGTCGGCGCCTAAGGTATATGATCTCGACACCATCACATGTTATATCCCCGAGTCCTGCTTCCCTTCTGTACTCTGCTTCTCCCTTGGGACCTGCAGAAAGTGAATTCCCCATTCTAGGAGGACCATACTTACTCTGTGTAAGGTGGGGCTCAGGCTCCTGCAGCTGAAATCATTATTGCCTAGGACAGAGAAATGTTCCTCTCCCTAGTGAGATCAAGGAAGAAAATCTCTCTCCTCCTTTTTCCACCTTTCTCTCACTCTCCAACCCATGCCCCATCTCCCTCTGTGTGTATATAGCAAACTAGGTTAGCCTAACTTAAAAGCCAAAATACATATGCAACCTTTCTGTGACAAATTACCACATATAACAACATGAATATACATCAGACAATAAGTTAATATGTGTACTCATTGGATGTAGAGTCAGGGCAGAAAATGAAGAGTCTATTAAGTTGATTAAAAGAACAGGAAATGCAAGTCCCAAAAGATCTGAAAAATTAACTTCCTAGAGATAAATGATCATGGATAACAGAATAAAGTCACATTTATGTGTACATGCAAGCTTGTGTGTTAAGATACACAAACTTCAACAAAACAGGCATTTTAGAAACAGTAGTCTTGATAAATTCGGACAACTTGTAAGTTTTGAGCATGCATTGTTTGCTATTGCCTATTTAAATCTGCCAGGTTCAAATTCATCCTACCCTGTGGAAGTTAATTCCCCTTCAAGTACTTTTACCATAGGCCTCTATGAATTTAGAGAAAGTATACACATCACAGATTTCTTATTTATTTATGCCTCTGAGCATATCTCTTATGGATGCATCTGTCACAATAGTACCAGAAGCATTTAGTAATTCAGACAGAGGACATGGATGTCTAGAAAATCCATGATTAAAAGGAGCACACACAGCCTTTCCAATGTTCAGTGTATGGAAATGGGCGCAAGCTACAAGATGATTCTTCCGGTTCATTCAGAACCGAGTATGTCTTCAATGCATTGCTGCCATTAAGTGCAATAAATAATGCATATTAGATGCTGAGAGAAACTTGAAATCAAACAGTTACTGAAACACAAAAAGGAGAAGAAACTCAACTGGTCACCATCTCAGGCTCTTCAGGGTGGGGAGGGAGAGACAACATTTTAGTTTAGACATCATTTTGGAAGCATAAGCCTGAGGCAACTCAGGTGACGCGCTGTTTCAGAGAATTCTAAAGCTCTAGTCATATCCACACAGTAAAGAAAGCTCCCCAGAAGACAAGACCTCGTGGTCTTGCCAATTGTGAGGCCAGCCTGGTGGCTGAGCTTATGCCTATCAACGTGTGTATACTCCGGGGCAACACCTGGGCCACTGTTTATTCTGTTTCTCTTCATGTTTTGATATTTCTGAGTACCAGGCACTTGAACTTGGCATTTCTGTCCTAGGTAACATAGGCTTGAGCAACACTTTTTGCAGGTGCAAGGCCTATAATTTGCCAACTGTGAAGTAGCCATGGAACTACCAGCCACGTCCTGGGGTTTGTTCTCTGGAGCTCCCATTAATTTTCACAGCATAGTTACCACCAGATATCAACAAGGCATGGAAGCACAAACCCAAAATATTTGGCTGGTTCACTCTGTGAACCTGAACACCAGCACTATAGGTCCACTCAGTACCTACATAGCCAAATTGCAACTGTGGAGGGGGGTGGCACTTTTACAGTGTTTAAAACGATCTCCTCGTTCTAGCTCAATCTAACCAGAAAGCAATGATCTAGCCCAGTCTAAGAATCCAGCAGTGATCAAGAGAGAAGGGGCTGCCATTCATCTTTCAGGTGGATGCACAAGCTCCATGCTTCTTCTCAAGTTGCTCTATCCACGAACAAACTTCCCGAGAGTTCTGTGACTCTAACAAATGTGCTTCATGGCCTTTTGACACTTGCAAGCCAGGGCTACTTCTCACCAATGATAATGCCATTTCTATCAACAACTGGACAGTGAGAGATGAACAACCCCGAGGAACAGATTATGAGACACAATATGTTCCTCGCCTGTTTTACCACCTCAAGCTGCATGGGCTCAGCCAAGCCACAGTCCCTTTCCAGGGCAAAGTCTGAAGAAACCTGTAACTCTCAGTCTGGAGCTGACTCGGTTGCCGTTTTTCCCATTGGCTCCAGTGGCATCTTTTCCTATTCCATGGCCACTGCCACTGCTTGAGAGCAGGCCTGCCATCAGAATAAAGAGTTCTGTTGCCCATATCTTGGACATTTTGGAGAATGCAAATTGGAAGATGTGACAGTGATTTCTCAGCTGCTTTAATACTTCATCTGTTGCATGTAGTTTTAAAAGCACGGTACCACCTTGCCCAGGAGCTGCTATGGTATGCTATCAGCTTCTCCCTATGTTCTACCCAGCTTAGCTCTGGGATCCATCACAACCAGCCCTAACACAGATTCCTTTTGAATCAGTGGATGAAAGACACACATTCAGCCTTGTTACCTTAATTTGCCTGCTAAGTGCAATTGCTAGATGAAAATACCTCCCACCTGGAAATGTGGGCCATTACCAACTTATTATCTCTGTTTTTCCTCCTGCCCCAAACATAGTGGCTTGCTCCAATTAGCCCCTGCCAAACATCTTTGGCAACTTACCTATAGTGGAGGTAACAGGTCCTAGCTTGCCCCCACCAAGTCTTACATGGTTGCTGTGTCCCCTTTCCTCCAAAACATGGCAAAAAAAAAAAAAAAAAAGCCCTCCCTTTTTCCTCTTGGAACCCGGAAGTCCCACCTGTACCTTCTACCCAGCAATTGGCTCCCAGCCTTCTTTACCGAAAAATCAAAAACCAATTAGGGAACTAGTCCTTAATATCAGACATCTCATAAACCGTGGTGCCTTTGCTTGCTGTGAACTGAAGTTTCTGGGAACGAACCACATTTATATTAAAGACTACTAAGCTAACGGGCTGATCAGAACTTAGTGATTGTGAGGAGTTGGGACATTGCAAACCCAGAGCCAAACCATCCAAATCATCAGGCCCCTTAATGGGCACCACAGTCTACATCTGTTTCCGACGTACCCAGCTTTGACTACCATGAGATGGGTTAACAGCAGGTTCACAGCCTCAAAGCTAAGGATGACATCAGACAGCATCTGAAGCCCACAGCAGACTTCCCTGCTTGGCTTCACCTGCTTGCGTGATGGTTCCCCTGGTGTGTTTGAAAACTGCCCTGATTTATAATGTTCTGTAACTATAAAAAACATCAGGAATCTGTTACCACATTGGGATATGGTATTTGGGGCAAACTGTGTGTGAGTTCCTGGGTCATCATTTCTCATATTTGACTCTAACATAAACAGTCTCTTGTTCCCCTTGAGGTGAGAGCTGTGTTTTGTATCAACACAACATCCAGCTTACAATAAAATGACAGTTTTGTTGCGGAGATAAATCTGTAAGTCACTATTTTAGGGTTAAGGCATGCAGTAGTTTAAGAACATTGGCATGCAGACTGTTAGATTCATAAACATCTTTGTGCCTCACTCCATAGCACATTCCTTACTATGAGGACATTAAAGCTCTGATCACATTTCTAAGCATTTGAAACAATAAATTGGTTTTTATCTTGTGTGTGTGTGTGTGTGTGCGCGCGCGTGTGTGTGTGTGTGCATGTATATATACATAATTAGCATGTGTATGGGCACACACTTGTGTGAGTCTGCATGTAGAGGCTAGAGGAAAGCTTTGGATGTTGATCCTCAGGTGTTTTGTCCACCTCTTTTTGAGACAGGGTCTCTCATTGGCTTGGAGCTCACTAGTTAGGCTAAAACTGAGTTTGACTCCTACCACTCAAGTAAAAAGTTAGGTATATTGGCATGTATTTGTAATTCTAGCAGCTAGGAGGAAGAGACAGGTGGCTTGCTACATATTACTAGTCACCCAGACTAAACTACTTGGAGAATCCCAGGACCCAGTGAGAGACCCTGTTTCAAAAAACAGCATGGACAGAATCAGAGGAATGACATCAGAAGTTGACTTCTGATTTCTATAGACATAAGCACAAACATACATACACATATAGCTTGCACACATATACAAAATCAACATGTGAGTGTAAAAGTAAACAGAAGAGATATTCATATAATGAGTAAAATTAAAATGTATTTCAGCCAACACTGGTGTACAAGATGAAGTGCCTCATGTTAGCACCGACACAATGAGGAGCTGGTCACCAGATGAAGTTGTTTCTATTTAGTGTTAGAATAAAATCATTATTCCTGCAACTTAGTCATTGACTACTATACAACATATAATACAAGATTGTTTATATGTGTAATTTCATTTAAGCATTTTTATGACCTCTAGGATTTATTCTTCAGTAACTGGAATACCAAATCAAATAGAATTTCTTAGCACAAGCCAGACTACTCATTAGTGACCTTGAGGGGACTGATACCAACAAGGAATGTGAAGACCATTCCAACAGTGATCTCAACATTGTTATCTATTTAAGTAATTATCATTTAAAAAGCCACTATAAAATATAAGATCAAAAACAAGGGACATACAACAAATAGGAAAGTCCAGGGTATGGCTCAAATCACTTTATTACCATCACATTGCATCATATCTTATCATAGCATCATATCACATCATTATTAGTGTGCATGTGCATGTTCACATGCTTGCTATGGTACATATGTAGAAGTCAGAGGACACGTTTGTGGAGTGAATTCTCTCTTAATACCTTTACTTGGGTTCCAGGAATCGAACTCAGGTCAGCAAGGTGGTGTTAGGTGATTTGTGTGTGTGTGTGTGTGTTGTTTTAATTCTTTCATATATTGCATTCCAACTGCAGTTTCCCTTCATCCTCTCCCCCAACCCCCACCCCAACACCAGCCCAATCCACTCCTCCTCCATGTCCCTTCAGGAAAGGGCAGGCCTCTCAGGGATATCAACCAAACCTCACTGGCTCACTCAAACCAGTTTTGAGAGATAATTTCATAGCAATAAATCTCTATATTAAAAGGAGAAAGACAATATAAGTGTCCTTATATAAAGAATGAAGAAGAGAACAAATAAGTAAAATAGAAATTATAGAATTCACAAGGAAAAAACTCAATAAATCTAAGAGTTAGTTTTTCATTTTGTTTGAAAATTAAATAAGCCTTTTGCTAGACTGAGGAGAAAATGAGGGAAAGTCAAACCCTGAGTGAAAAAGTACAGATGTTTATTTTAGCCGCACAGGGGAGAGCGAGCCATGAAGAGCCCATGACAGAGTGAAGCTGACGCTGAATAAAAGTGGAGACATTGCACCACATGCCATGAAAATAAGAACACAAGCAAGGGCTAAGAACAACCACAGACCAACAAGTTGAGTATCCTAGATGAAGTGCATACATTCCTAGAATAATATACCTTATTATGATTTAATTGGGCATACATGGGAACCTTGAACAGAACAACAGTAAACAGAATAGGTTCTAAGAAGAGCCTACAAACAGATGGTTTCCCAGTTGAATTCTGTCAAACATTAAAAGATGAATTAATGTCAACATTCTCAACCTCCCAAAATACAGGGCTGGAGGCAATACCTCTACACTAGAAGGCTAGTTGAGAGGCCAGTGTCACCTCACACCAAAGACCAAC
This sequence comes from Mus pahari, assembly GCF_900095145.1. NCBI lineage: Eukaryota > Metazoa > Chordata > Mammalia > Rodentia > Muridae > Mus > Mus pahari. The sequence continues at coordinate 28,930,639 of NC_034596.1, forward strand.
TACACCACAAGAGAATTACACATGTTTTCAACATTGATGCATAGGTCCTCACAAAATATCACCCAACTAAACTCCTTAATAAATCAAAAACAGCACAGGCTGCGGCCAAGTAGATTGTATCCCTGGCATATAAGATGTAGTTCAATGTCCTATATCTAAATAGCCAAAAAGGTAAAAACCACATGATCATCTCAGTCAATACAGAGAAAGTATTTTCTAATTCAACATCCTTCCTTGATTTAAACAATATCAGCTGTTTATATATTCAAGGGCTTTCTCTCAATAGAAACATTAATGTAAATCTTCCCAATAACAACAATTGTTGGGAAACTGAATCAGAGTTTATGGTGAGGAAATCAGAGCTTCTTGACAATGGACATATCTGCCATGTCACCCAGTGGTCTGGCAATAGAAGGAGTATCACAAAACAACCTCAGAGTGCAACAGCATAATTGATAATGATGATGATGATAATAAATGTGCTTGTAGTAAACTAAAACAATTCCACACCCCAAAGGAAACAGTGAAAAAAGAAATTACAGACTGAGAAACAATGCAGACCACACAACCAATATGGAACTAACATGACATTCACAAACAGCTCTTGCAATTCAATCATTAAAAACAAATAAATGGACAAAATACAAAGGAAAAGGTCCTGAGTGGGTGTTTCCTCCAAAGAGGAATCAGGGTGACCAAGAAGTATATAGAAAAATGCTCAACATTGTTTACTTGAGGAATACAAGTTAAAATCAGGATGAAATGCCACCTCTCAGTTCTACCCCCACTATCAAGGTCAAGGGAGAGAACAGAGGATTTAGTCTGTGGTAGAGCATTTACCTAGCAGGCCCAAAACTCTAGCTGGGTTCAATCCACAACACTGAAAAGGAAATAAAAAAGTAAAGAGTGTGAGAATATAGTTGGTATAGCCATTATGGAAAAGAGTGTGTGAGTGTCTCAAAAAAAAAAAAAAACCCAAATCCAAAAACATATCTGCCATGACACCCAACCAACCCTGCAACCTTTGCACACTGAGCCTTAAATGAAATCAGCATGTCACAGTGACAGCTGCACCCTCATACTCGTAGAAGCATTTGTCTCGAAATGCAAAAACAACCTGTTTCTATCAATGGATGAATGGATAAAATATTCATGTTATAATGCATACGTACCTAAAAATTATTTTGAACTTAATAAGAGAACCCGTCACTTGCTTCAACATATATGGAAGGCACTGTGCTACATTTTGATAAGTACGTGTAGAAATACACATGTGTCCTTGTTTCATTTATGTGTGGGATCTCAAAAATAAATACATCAAACACAGGAGTGCTAGAGAAGAAACGGGAAACATAGGTCGGGAGACAGGCAAGACTGGGCGGATAAGGGGCAGCATGGAGACCAGGCTTACAACAGCATGATTCTGAGACGTCTGTAGCTGAGTAAGTTCCAGCTGCTCCTACAAAACATATGGGTTGCCCTATGAGATGGTGGGAATGTCAGCTTGCTTCAGGGTAGCCACCTCACTAGTTGTATCCTAAAAGCTCATGTGACATGCCTTCAACACACAGAATAAAATTTATTTAAATACATTCAAATACATAGTCTGAGACAATGTGAACTATGTATTATAAGGTGCACAATTTGGAAACTATTGCCAAATGAAATATTTTCTTGGCAGAAAATTTGCACTTTTAAACCGTACAAATCTATAGCAAACAGACATCACCACACAAGGCAAGGCGTATCACAGAAGGTAACTATTAAGCCAACACTACCCCCTGTTTTGACAGGAGACTAATTCCCTGTTTGGCATCAAGAAATGGCTGCATGGGTTATATTAGTACAGCTCTGTGGGCACTATACCTCAGTGTGGCTGGGGACAAGGCCAATTTATATCCTGTTTCAACATAATTACGAATTGCCTCCCCTTTGGGTGTTTGAACAATCACATAGGGAAGGGGCTATGGAAGAAGAAGTCTGGCTCCTACTTCCCAGTGAACAGGTGGTGAAGGAACACAGCCACCCTTCTCTGTGACTGTACTGTTCTCAAGCTCAGGAAAGGAGGGTTTTCTCTGTGTTACTAAGGTAAACTGGAGCTTTATATTAAACTCCTGCAGAGATGACAGGCGTGTTTGTAGGTTCCCCTTAGTGGCCTCCTTCCTGCCAACCAGCTTCATTTGTATGAAATCCCAGGAATGTTCTTCATGCTTGGTTTTTGACTTGGAATGTCTTTTGTTTTATATTTTTGGGAAGTATGTTTCTTATAAACACTGTAGGGTTAAATCCCTGCATCAGAGCCATTCTTGTCAAGGCCCTTTAAGGCAAAACCTGATATTATTTGCTTTAAATATACCACGGTTGGTCCTTGTTTCCTGTTGGGATCTTCTATTTTTCCTTCCTTTTGACAGGAGTTAGCTCTCTATAGGCAATGAAGGAAAAAGGTGAAGCTAAACTGGTATGCGAATGTGAGAACAAAGCAATCATACTTTCATTAACAGCCAGGAAGAGGCACCCAGGCTTGGAGACCAGGCACACTTACAAGGTTGGTGACTGGCAATGCCAGTGGAGTTGACAGGAACCAGCACAATGATTCAGCTGCCACAGCAGCTGATGAACAAGTCAAAGATGGAGAAAGAAAGGCTTGAACATGTGGCTACTCATCTACATGAACAGCCTGTACTCACGTCCTGGGGCTCAGATACAGGCTATGGACACACATACCACAATTTAGTAAAAGTCAAGATCCTCAGAGTTTCTGTAGGCATTATGTTGGCCCCCAAACAAGCAGTTCAATGGGTTCCCCTCTTCTGGGCCTCCCTACTCTTGGGAGTTTCCTTCACTTTGTCTAGATTATACTTAAAACAGTTTGATCTCACCTTGTCCCGGTGTGTATGTCCCTGGCTTTGATTATCCATATGAGACAAAGAGCTCAGCAGGCAGTGTTTCAGGTCCATTTTGGGAGGGCACTGGTTGTCTAGCACCTGAGATGTTTGATTTAATAACATCTGGGATGAGAAAGGCTCCATCACTCTGACCTTCTATCCTGCCTTCTTGGAATGATTCAAGTATGTCTGAGTCAAGTCAATTATATTTAGTGATTATTTTTAGCTATATCTCTTTATTGTACTTTCAAAAACTTCTCTAGAAATAAAAAATACTTTAATACCGTCTCTCTGCCTTCTGCTGTTCCAGCAACAATACTCCCCTATCCGTCCCAAGCCCAGGGTAGGTGATGGAGACATATGCTGTGCGTGTGGTCCTTTGTGTTCTCTTCACATGAGCAGTTACAAAGTAACTGCAGAGACAAGAAGATGATATCTGATTACCCAGGTTCAAAAAGGCACAGCTCTGTGGACACTATAGTGGTACTATGGTGAGGTATGATGTCAGAAGTACAAGCAAACAATAATGGTGTCTGAAAAGACGGAAGGAACCATACTATTAACTATGTAGATCTCTAATTGGACTTAAGACCTGCTCAAGAAGAGAGAAATCATGCCTGGTACTGGAAACCTAGCCAAATCCTCAACATAAATAAAATCATAGATCTTGGAGAGGAACAAGCACCACTTTACTAAATCAGCATAAGCTGTAACCACATTCTAAATATTTGCTCTTATCCCCACAGGTAAGTGTAGTCCTCACCTCTCATAAAAGAAATTTCTCTTCGCAACAAACTGAGACTATTACAGAGGTCCACTCTCAATCAAAATGTAGAGCTGTGAAGCCCAGTCCCAGGTGATACATTTACAAAACAGTTCCTGCACTGGAGGCTTAGGGATCATTGCAGAAAATGGGGTAGAAAGATTGTAAGAGCCAGAGGAATAGGAATTTGTTGTGAGATTGTGTCCCCTAGGAACGTGAGAAGATACATCCATAAAGTCCAATCACCAAGACTTTGTGAACGTTGAGCTGAGCAAGGCTGACACCTATAGATATGCTAACATGGACAAGTAAAGTTTATGGGGCCTCAAACCTAGTCAGAAATGCTACAAGCAAGCAATGAAAGCTGAGAACAGGAGAAACAGTGTTTCCTAGGGAAGAACATGCCCATTACTTATCAAGTATCAAATGGCTAACCCTAACCCCTTCCCCCCCCCAGCACCACCACCACCACCACCACCACCACCACCACCATCACCTGCAACAACTAAGTAAAAAGAGGCCATGAATTTAAAGAGAAATGAGGGAATATGAGGCACATAGGAGAAGGTTCAGAGAGTGGAAAGTGAGGGGGGAAATGAAGTACTTATAATCTCAAGAAAATAAATGATTAACAAAAACCCAACATTGCCCTGTGGAGAAAGGCAAGTGGAATCAGAAATAGACTCGAGAACATGAAGGATCTAGCTGTGGACTGTTAGGACCATGAAAATATAGAAGCTCTCCCCTAGACTTAGTTATATACCTTATCAATATGTCTCAAACGTCGTCCAATTCTAGACTTTGTAACTTTGTAACTTTGTAACTTTGTAACTTTGTAACTTTGTAACTTTGTAACTTTGTAACTAGATTTTATAGATGGAGCCTCCATTTCTGTCATTGCAAACTCAGATGCTCCTGGGCTGATCCTTGTGGAAAACTTGAGACCTCAGACAAGCATTCTTGAGCTGATGTATAATACTACACATTTTCTAGAACGAGATGCTTCAGCTCACAAGTCATGAAGAACCATATCACATTCAAACTGGGGGGGGGGTGAGTCATGGATGTCTATGTCAGAACCTACACCAAGTTTAACCAAATAACATGTGTTGGGTCACATTTAAAAGTGGCCATAAAACAAATAGTGCTGTCCTCAAAGGGGAAGACTGGAAGAAGACAGTGCAAACCTGATCTAGAACTGAGTCTACAGCCTTTCCCTAGAAGGTCTTTGTATTATCGCAACCCCAGAAAGCATGAGACACTATTGGAAAAGATGGCTTCATTACTCCAGGGATCAAATACTTCCTATGCATTAGGACACAGCAATGTCTGCCTCTAGATGTTCACAGAACTGCTGCCTGACACAGCAGGGCTCACCTCTGATAGCAAATACTTATCAGCACCATAATGCCTTTAGGATTAAATCTACATCCTGCCAGAAAGAGGGGCAAAATCGGCAGCAGATATTTTCTCTCTCAAGCCCTTAAAACTCAGTCAAAAATCATATTCACACTCAGAATCCCAGCCATATAATAGCTAGGTAATGAAAATACTAGACCCTGGAAGAATCAAACACATCCCTGGCAGCAGGAGAAAGCCCCAAAGATCAGCAGAAAAATTACATGTAGTTACGCCTGAGGAGAGGAGAGATTACAAAAACAGAAAGTCTAAAAGGTGAAATGAAACAGAGCAAGTTTAAGGAAGATGAAACACAGGCAAAAAAATAATTGGAATAAAACCCACAGTGAAATATTGCTAAGTCAAAGGACAGCACAATCAGAAGCCAGGTCATGCTGAGTTAGCTTAAGTGCATAACACAACTGAAATAAAAAAATGAATATACAGAGAAGATGACAGAAATCAAAAGCCAGTTAAGAGTGAGACCCCTTATAATTGATACTTCCAAAGTAAAGGGTCGGTAATGGCCAGAGATAGACCAGGAAAATATAAAAACATAGATGTGCCCATAGGAAAGACAAGGTGAGACCTAGAGGGTGGAAGTGGGATATTAACAACATCGTAGATCACATCTTTTTGGAGCAACTGCACTGTAAGAGTAAAAGAAAGAGAAAATGATAGCACTTTTCACTTTCAATAGGTAGCAGATTTATACTCCTGACTCTTTTCAATTTTAAATTCACTGACACAGGTAGAGTTTTGTATGGAACACAAAATTATTCAAAATTCCTGAGAGATAGGTCAGACAGACCCATTTCTTCCTGGGGGGCTAGGGCAGAAGTTAAACATCTTTATAGCACAGTTCAATTACTCAGAATAATAGCCTTTATTGGAAGCACTGCTGTATAGTTGATTCTTCCTTAAATAAGCTAAAATGTTGCAGGCCAGGGTGAGTCACTCCCTAGTTCACAGCTATTAGACCATTCCCTGGTGCCTGGCTGCCCTAGTAGAGGTCTGTCAGCCAAGCAGCCAGCTTACCTGCTCTCAGAGGAGCATTATCGGTCTTAGACACTCCTGGATGCCTCTAGGAAGCTTGACACAGAAGCACAAGCCTGGCTCCAGAAGGCACAGTACCAGTCAAGACTGATTGAAAACAGCTCCTGCCTGACGTTTTGCCATCACAAGCCTAGGTGGACTCTAGATAAGCTGGTAGCCATTTTCCACCCAAGCCAGAGGGGCATCACTTCCACCTGGTAGCCAACCAGAGGGTCTGTGATTGCTGCAAACACAGTCCCTCATCGGCATGAAGGCTGTCTTGATTGGTGCTAACACCTTGGTCATTCTGTCTTTCCAGATATGGAAGCAAGCTCCTTCAAGGATTACAGTAGCTGCCAAGTTCTTTCATAGAGCAATAACCTCCCACACTCAGAGCCACAACTCTTCTGAAGCCTAGAATGGAAAAACTAACATTCCTACATCTGTTTAAAGAGCTTAGGTCAGTATTATAAACCTTTCACACAGCAAAACCCAGGGTCCTATATCATTATTACTAAATTCTTCCAAATGTTTCAGAAAGGATGAACATGATACAAATTCTTTCCTAGAACAGAATAGAAAACACTATAAACCTCAAATAGCCTCAGCTGAGGCCAAAGCCCAACATGGGGGGTGAGGGAGTTATAACAATGTACCATGTATCAATCACCCTTTTGATCAAAGATGTGAAAAATCCAAGGGAAACATCCCCACTCTAAAAGAGTAATAGTTTTAGAGAAATGGAAGCAAAGCATAATTCAGTTTAAACATTAGTGCAGTCCATGACTAAGTTACCTAGCCAGATAACAGACTATCCATGGCTGACATTGATCACAGCTGTGGCCTCCTCCGATGATGGTACAGTTCCTGGACCAGCTTCTACACAGGGCCCTGCTGGGCACTTGAACTGTCAGGGAACCACCACTTATAACATGACAGTCCTAGAAAGAACAAGCTGTCAACAAGAGTTTGATCCTGGGTAGACGCGAAGATGGTAACAATATTAGAGGTAGTAAACTATCCCACATGACTCTTGGGATGGTCAAAGGCCAGCCTGCTACACAGGGAATGAATACAAGGACATGTAAGATGTCCCCAAACACTCTCTATGAACAGTCAGAGACCTTACACGGCTCTTAGTCTAAACTACTTGATGAAAATTCATCACTCACTCCCAATAAAACTTAATTAGAAGGAGCATCTATGGCCTTAAAGGGAAAAAGAACCATAGTCCTTCTGAGAAGTCTAATGGAGAGTTCTCACCCAGCACACACACACACACACACACACACACACACACACACACACACACACACACATGCATAAGCATTATAAATGAGAAATAAAACTGGCATGCTTCACAGATGATATTATTAAACATCTAAAAGTACTTCGTTACAGAATAAAGACAGAATAGCAATTCATCATTGGAATTAAGTTACCACTTAATGGTATATTGTGCCAATATTTAAAGTATATTTCAACATGTAAAGTATATTTCAACATGTAAGTAACAAAAATTATGAGATAAAAAGAATGTGCAGCAACATTCCGTGTTGCCATTATTGTGACCTACTGAAAGATTGCAAGATCTCTACACTGAAAATTACAAACATTACCTATGGGTTAGGTGAATTAATATTTCCAGGTTCTCAATTAAACTATACAGTCAAAGCAATAGAGATCATCATCTCAGAATTTATTTTTAAATTCAACAATTCACGTTGAAGGAAAAAATAAAGAAAAGCTTGAGAGTTATGTGAACAGGCATCCAAGACTATTGTAAACACAGGACGGCTTCTTTAAAAGCAAGAATTTGTTGTAAGGATACATCCAGCATGGATGGAGAAAACACAGACCCCTGAAAAGGTCCACATATGTGCGTGCTCTTCCTTGTGATAAGACAGTCACGGCAGTGAAGTGTGGAAAGAAAAATGTTTAAAATACTTGAAAACGGTGGAGAAATGAAACATGACCCGTAAAATCAAGTGCAGCTTACATGCATAGTCAACTATGGGGGGCAAATCAGTAAAGCATTTGAACAAATTTTTAAAAATACTCATTAGCATTAAAATCTTCCTTATCATTAAGAAATAAAGATTCCTGAAGCATCACAAATTATGTTCTAATCTGTAAGTTAAAAGTTGATAAGTTGCTCTACAATGCAATTGAGAAATTCTATTCAATAAAAGAAACTGCTACAAGAGAAGGAAGGAATCCATGCAAGTAGCTCCCTCTGCTTCTCTATTTGTCTCTTTCTATCTCATATATTTGAGAGACTCATAAATATGACATTAAAAATATTCCTACATCACTATTCTCCTTTCTTTTATTCAATCGTATACTTGAAGGTTCCAATCCACCATTGAAGGGACGTGGGACAGGAACTCAAGGCAGGGACCTGGAGTACTAACCATGGAGGGATGACCCTACTGGATCAACTTACACAGCTAGAGTTCTAATCCAACCCAGGCCTTCCTACCTAGGAATAGCACTGCACACAGTAGACTATCCTGTACCATATCCTACAGCAATTAACAACCAAGAAAATGTTTTATGGGCATACTTGCAGGCCAGGCTGATTTAGTTATTTTCCGTCTGAAATTCTCATAGTTAATGTTGGGCTATAAACAAGCTGACAGCTAAGCAAACTTGGAAAATCAGTAAGAATAAAAAAGCTAAAATTAGTAAAGAAAAAAAACCCCATCACCATAGCCCAAGGGGAGGAGGTGCACAGGCAATGGCCATCTCACCATCACCTTACCAGGAAGAGATACAGATGGCAAATGAGCCTATGAAAAGATGCTCAAACATATCATCCTAGTGAGTATTAATGAAAAGACCTAGAGTTCCAGCACTAACCTGCAAACATCAGGAGGCAGGTGCAGTGAAACTGTCACTCACACATGGTGGGGACAGCCACTTGGAAAAGAGATTGGCTTCTTAACAAAATCATATGGATGTTTGCCATACGTCTAGCAATTTTTCTTTTTGGTGTTTACATAGGTGTTCAGAACTTGTGTGTTCACTGAAACTGGATATTTACAGCAGCCACATCCAGTGGAAGCAACCACGGTGCTATTCAGTAGACTAGAAAAGGGAAATGTGCTTCACACAGACTTAGGAGTATTACTCAGCACTGAAAACCAACTGGCTATGTTGCCTTGAAGCAGGCATGAAGATCCAAAACGTCACTCAACAAAATAAACCAGTGCTTGGCCTCACCAGCACCAGTATGTAAAGTTTGTTGTTTTAAAAGTCTATGTTTGCTAACATATGTTAGTTATACACAATAGTGAATTTCGGTCTGACATTTTTATAGACATGTATTTTTTTTTTTATCAAAATTTCTCCATTACTTTCTTTTGTTCTCCTTCCACTTCTGCTGATTCCCTTCCTCTTCCCAACTAGGCCATCTAGTCCCTTCTCTTTTCATGTTGTGTGTGTGTGTGTGTGTGTGTGTGTGTGTGTGTGTGTGTATGTGTGTGTAAAGGAGCCTGAGAGAGGCATAATTAACCATTAACTGACTAAGGGGGCTGTGGGGTCTCTTGAGCACCCCAACCCCATGAAACGTGTCTGTATTTTCTCTTACACAGGTTTTTTTCATAATGCAGCGTCATGAGGTGGAAATGCTCTTTTAGAGTAGCTGTTGTCTCTCGGAGCACAGACAGCCTCATTTCTTCTTTGTGTATCACATAAGGTATCTGAAAGCTACAGTCACTGCATCTTGGAATTGGAAGAAATGCATCATGGAGTTATAATCATTAGAACTCTGGGATCAAATGTTGTTAAGGTGAGAAAAGTCAAAGATGTTCAACAGGATCCCAGAGTACCCCACTGGAGCCAGGAAACCTGTTCCTCGCAGCCAATCACCAGCAGAAACTTGGTTCTGGGACTACTGGTTAGTTATCCAAAAAGAAAAAAGAGAAAGAGAAACAATCCAATCATATTTTCATGGCATGCTGAACATACTAAAGAATTTAAGTTGAAGGTCTCCTCCCATTTTCAGATGGGTCTTTCTATATAGCCCAGGATGGTCAAGTGCTGGAATCACACCTGTATGCCATAACTTCTGGCTATGAAAACCTTTTCCAAAAAGCTGTGGCTTGCTGTAATAAAAGACAAAAAACATTTGGGCAAAGACTACACCTTCAGCTAATTCTTCTCACCCAAGAACCTGAGAGTAAAACTTGCAGCACCTCCATGCAGCCAACGTAACTCATGTGAGCACTGGACATGGGTTTCCACATCCTCCCTGAGTGGGTGATAGGATGAACCTCTTTGTCTCATTCAACAGAGAAAAGATGCTTTTCCCTGCACAAACCATCAGACCTAAGTCACCATGACTTTCCCTAAAATTCTACCCTTGTCACTCGATCAAGAGATGGCAGAAAAGGCAACCGAGATGAGAAGAAAACTCAGAAATCAAACCCCTCATTTGACACACACCCAGGCTCTGTCACACAAGTATATTTTTGAAGCATAATTTACATCTAATGTCAAGGGTGGTGGGCAGAAGAGAACTTCACTGCCTACACTACCCCTGTCGTTCTGCCTCCTCACAAATGGTATTTTCCACCTCATTTTTAACTGTTATACACCATTGGGTCTAATGTGAATTCAAAGGAAAATACCTAAATTAGTTTTTATTTGTCAGATGAAATCAAGAAATTTGTATTCAAGGAGACACTATCCTGTTCATCAGTAGACTGATGTCTTTGTTGGACAGGTCCACATGGTTTTGGGGGGAGGCACACCTGAAGAAGAAGACTGAGAGAGTCTCTAAGTTGAAAGGCTTGAGAAATGTAGATCAAGTCATCTCAGGGAAAGGGAAAAGGGCTGGGAGGAAGGAGCCAAGGAACTGCAAAGTCAGAGGAGGATATAGTGGAGACGGAGAATGGAAGGAGCCAGGCATTAAGGCTGTGGGGCTGAATAAAGTTGGAGACAGAGAAGGCATCCCCAAATTGGGATACCCACAGGAATCACCTGGTGCTGGAGCTCCATCACCTGGGGAAATCCAAGAGTTACAGATTTTACAGCTGTCTCCACATTCTGTTGGGGAAAATGGAGGATGGTTAGAGCCAAGGCAGGAGTGAGAGCCTGCAGGATGTATGGCTAGAAACAAAAAGGAGGGAGGGTGGCCATGTTCAAGCCAGTGGCAGGTTCCAGAGGAACATAACTTGAGTGTGATCCCAACAACCCACCATGTTCTTCTAATTCTGGAGGTCCTGACCAAGCAGCCAAGCCCACAGCGTTCCATCCAACAGTTGTAAAGAATTTCACTCTCAGTGTCTGCACTGGGCTAGGCTACCTATCAAATGCCCCTAGTCAGACAAAGCTCTGTCTATTAATCACTAGTGGGAGCCACAGGTATAGTCCCCAGTGGTGTAAATAGAAGTGGAGCTTACATTTTTCCACAATCCAGAGAAAATAAGTTATACACATTCTTGAAGATTCTGCTTTAAAATGTGTAGAGACCTAAAGTCTCAACTAGTGGTTCTCCACTTTTCTAATGCTGCAATCCTTTAACACAGTTCCTCAAGTTGTGGTTACTCCCAAACATAAAATTACTCTGTTGCTATTTCATAACTGTAATTTTTTATTTTTATGAATTGTAAATATTTGATATGCAAGATATTTGATATGTGCAAACCACAGGTTGAGAAACATTGCTTTAGACAATGACAATGCCCTATGGCATATACTATGATCTTGGGTGTAGAACGAAAACCAGCAACCAGACAGTAACTGGACTTGCGGGGTGTTTTTAAGGAAACCAGAGAAATCATTCAATAGCTCTAAGTCCTATTTCTATAAAAGCAGAAACTAAAGTCAGCCACAGATCAAAGGCTTCTCCACTATCCAGCACAGCGACTGAGCCGCAGGACTCATGCGGTACATACCTCATTTCTGTGTGACATAAAAAGTATATCTGCCAGTCAGAACTGGATTTTAAAATGCAATCTAATTGTGAGGAAGATGTTCAGAAAAAAAAATTATACATCTATACATCTATTCAAGAGTTATAAAAGTAATTACACAATCAAAATAAAGTAAATGGATTGCCGCTAGGATCCAACTGTCAAGTCTTCTGAGCATTACTGCTCATAAGATGCACATTTTGATGAGAGTGCTGCTACTGACTGGAAAAGGGAAAACCAAACAAGTCTCTAACTTTACTATATAGGCAATGCGCTGGTGTTAGAAGTAAGATGGGAAATTTTTACATAGTCCACAGGGACATAGAAGTTCATAAAGGGGAGCAGACTGACAGGATATATATTTTTAAGTAAAGATGCCCTTCTTTGGAAGAGCTAAAAACATAAAATATGGGTCATCTGGGAAGAATAAACTGCAGGTAGAAGCAGGGTAAGGAATAAATGTAAGATGCCAACGTTTCCCAAATGCATCTGTGTCACATATGTCACGCTTGACTGTAAAATTAAATTAGACATGAGCTTCTAATGCTTTAAAAAGAAATAACAGCTTCAGTTACTGGATTTAACAGGCTCATCAACATCCATTTGAACATCCTGCAAACCTGTAACAAGGTTGAACTTGAACTGCCATGTGTCAAAACAATGGTGAAATTAATCATACTTTATGGTTGAATGAATTCTTTAGAGTATAATTCTTCTTGGCTAATTGTTAAGATCCTTCTCATACATGTTGAATTAATTTAGAATGCCAGATTACCATATTTTGAGGGACAATAGTTAAAGCTGCTCATTTATACCCAAATTAATAGGACCAGAGGCAGAACAAATAGAACTTTGCTTCAAGAGGGGCTTCCCCAATCCAGCAGTGCTCCCTAGAAAACACAACATACCCCAATACACCGTAACACCTTCCTGTGTGCATGGCAGTGTCTAGTCTATGCAGCATCCTCCAGTCCATATAGTATCTTCCCTACGCTGAGTCCACAGAACAAAATCCTGTCCTTGCCGTACTCCTGTCCACTCCACAACACGTCCCCAGTCGATACGGGAATACCATTCCTGTGGCTCACCGCATCCCACAGCCTCGGCAGCTTTGCCTTGCATGCAGACTCAGCCATTCTGGAACTGAAATTCTTTTCCATGACTAGCTTTTCCAAGTTCATTTCAAGTTTACGGTTCAGGATGATTGTTAACCTGGCAGCAAGCCTCGAAACTTATATCTAAATATTTGACCCAACCTTTGAAACTATCTCAGACGCACCTTTTGAGGCAGACATTGACAAATCAATTCTCAGTTGTATTTGGAAAATCAAGAATTCTAGAACATTTAATAAGATTTTTGGCAACAGGAGCAAAAATAGAAAATCACAGTCATCAACTTCAGAACACTACAATGGCGCATGGGAAAGTCCTTCGAGGGGGTGTGGTTCAGGCATAAGCACCAGTAACTAGATGGCTTAGTTAGAATTAGAGAACCCAGAAACCAGGGCCTTGAGAGTACCTTGCCTTCAATAAATGGGGCAAAGATGCAAAGTACAGTGGTGTGTGGTTATAACACAACTTCCCAGGAGGCTGGTGAAGGAGGAAGATACCAACCTGGGCTACATAGCGAGGTCCTGAATAAAATATAATAAATAAATAAAGGCAGAGAAGAAAGACACCTGCATAAATGGACACACATGCAAATGATGTACATGCCTCCTACATTTCATTATATGCTGAGATTAGTTCAAGATAATTTGAAGACTAAGGGTAAAGGCAACGGGCTTAGTCAGGATGCTCTAGAGAATTACAATTGTTAGAATGAATAACCAGGCTATTGTCATACTACTCCAACAATGGCTGCCCCCCCCCCCAATAGTAAGGCAAAGATTCCAGTAGTTGTTCAGTCTACAAGGTTGGATGTCTCCCATCTGGTCTTCAATTGTCATTAGAATATTGAAGAAGCAGGTTCGCACACCAGTGAGGGAATGCCTCAGCATCAGGATAGGTGAACTTGCCAGTGAGAGTGAGCACACTAAAACCTAAAGCTCTCTGTCTTCCCTGTCATTTTATGTGGGCTGTCACCAGAAGGTGTGACCCAGATTTAGGGTGGATCTTTCCATCTCAAATGATCCAACCAAGAACATGTCCACCTGTTTGGTTTTAGTTGATTCTATATATGGTCAAGTTGATTAGCAAGATTAGCCATCACAGGGGGTCTATATATATATATATATATATATATATATATATATATATATATAGCTTTGATAAGAAGATTTGAGAGCAAAAATCTGACATTGCTTTCTTAGAAGTGACAAAGCATAGAAACCAAATAGAAAGAGAAAAGCAAAATCAGAACCTTTGTTCTGCATAGGATTACATTGAAAAAATTGAAAGAGAATGCACGAACACACTAGCAAATTACAAATAATATATATATAAATCCACTTGAGGAGACAACCAAACCCCATGCAGATGTTCAGCAACATCACTGGGCACATGTGAGATCAAACCACTGTAAGGCTCCATTTGCTTTCCATTATGGTGGCCCTCAGGTGAAAGCCACCCAAATGTCCGTCAAGTAATGGATAAGTAAATAGACGCCAGTGCATGGAAAACAAAACACGGTGAATCGATACAATTAAACACTGCTTTGCTATAAAAATAATGAAGTGTCCATATATATTAAGTTAAAGATGGACCCTGAAAATTTTCCAAAAGAAAACAATCCAGATAGAAAGATCCCATTCCCAGGGCTGGGTTCTAAGTCATCGACAAGCATGTCAACATGTCCCAGGATGAAGGGGAATGACTTCTAACTGGCATGAGGTTTCTTTGCAGAATGAAAGTGTTTTTATTCTAGTAGTGGTTACCCGGTGTGAATGCAGTAGAGATCTGACATTTGTGTCCTCCTAATAGCATAAATTATTAACTAACCCTTGGTTGTGACTGCCTCTTGGCAGGGCTCTTATCCAAGCTTAGCTATACCCCAGGGACAGCGTACCTAGAATACTGCACTGTTAGAACACCAGGATGGGGAAGCTGCAGTCCTGATGAGAAGTGGGCAAAGATATACACCAGAAGCAAAAACCCAGTACCTGCTAATGTGGGATTCCTTTATACCATGGCAATGCTTTAAAAAGAGACGTGGAGGGAATAGAACTCTGGATTTACTTGCTCTGGGGTCCCATATGGGTCTCAAAAACCAGACGTATTTTCTGAGAAAAGCAGACACAGATATAAGCAGATGCAGAGGAGACCACGATATATCTGGAGTTGTTAGACAAGGGGAAGCTTTGGAGCTGCTCTGTACACCCTACATGAAGGGGGACAACAGACGTGTCCAGCCCCTCAACTAATGCTGAGCCATGAGCCTCTCCCAGGAGGAGTCCCACCAGTGAGGGCACAGGCAGGCACTGAGCAGGGTGGGTGGTGGTAGCCCTGTACACTGCAAAGGGATCTACCGCGAAGGCTTGCGTTACTTTACAAGACCCACTCCGACTGGTATAGCTTCCAGGTAAAGCTGTGTGTGTGCATCTGCCTCCAACACTGCACACAAGGTTAGAAAGTTTGGTCCAATGGTAATTATGAGCTGCTTGCTTCTCCAGAGTCATATTAAACTGATGTATTTCTTTTGGCCTGGGTTTAAGAAACACATTTTAAATTCTCTAAGCGTGAAGCAAAGCAAAATATCAAATCTGCCCCATAATGGATTAGGCTTTGTTGCTTTTGCCTGGAAGATTAGCTGATATTGTGCTGTGCTCCCAAATCTCTAACAATGCAGTGTTTGATGATGACATCACTGGCCAGTGCTCGTGAAGGCTCTCAGGTTACTGTACTGCTCGAAGATGCTTGGGCTGTACATTCTTATCTTTTTGGTATAAAGCCAGATTGAATTTTTCAGTTTAAACAGCCTTTGTGGTTTTTTTTGTTAGAAATTTATGTAAACTATACCTTCATGGAGAAAATAGATAATAATCCAGAATATCACACTGTATCTATTGAAATATTTCTATTTTCTCACTTATTATTAAAATCCTTCAGAGATGCATTTCTTCTGTTTACTTTCTAAAGTATGGTTCTGCTGTCTGTGGTCATGGATCAGGCCACTGACATGGTGTAAGGGAAGCTTTGAGGCATATAGTATTCATTCTCTCTCTCTCTCTCTCTCTCTCTCTCTCTCTCTCTCTCTCTCTCTCTCTCTCTCTCTCTCTCTCTCTCCCTCCCCCTCCCTCCCTCCCTCCCTTTCTTCCTCCATCCCTCCTTCACCCTCTCTTCCTCTGTTTCCATAGAGACCCACAAAGCCAGTACTATTCACTCTTCTACCTTCCCAGACCAAAGCAACGCCTGTTCTAAAGAGCGACCAGTGTAGAGCCTACAGCTGTCCCTCACCTATAGCTAGTCCATGTACCTCTCTTGACCCTCTAAAGCTAGTGATCATTTTCTCCTGTACTGATCATCTATCAAGGAGGCTATAGGGCAGAGCTGCAGCTGGTCTTGTGGTCATTGTTTCAGAGAGAAGCAAACTGCTAAGTTCGCCAGCGGTTTTATGTCTGACTGAAGGCCACTGACTGGGTAGGTTTAAGTCATGTCAATGCAGAAAATGTCCAGAGACTAGAGACAATGGTCAGTGCTCAGCCCTATGCAGGCTGCAGGAGCTCTGGCGGCCAAGACAAATGGGAGGAAAGGACAGAAAAATGTTCAGATCAGGAGAACTTACATGCTCTTCTAAGAATGACACATTACTCATTTTCTATAAAAACAGTGTTCTTGTACTTTTACAAAATATTGCCTTTAGTACTGTGCTGGATCCCTTGGGAAGAAAATTGCAAGGCCTTTTTAATTTCTCCAGTCTTAAGAAGGCTACATCTGTCCACACAAGCCTTGGAAACTGTGATTCCATCCAGCTGCTCACGTCTACATGTTTTTCTATGGCAGGGAGAAGGAACAGAGGTCCCTCCAAGGTCCCTCCCCATCACTAGGAGAAGAAGTCCAGGGGAAAACTACCATGATCTCAATCCAGAGCAGTGATGTGGAGCCAGCCACTTTGCATCTGATGACACAGTCCAGGAGGAAAACAGACAGAATTCTTCAGTTTTCTTTGCTATATTTTTGTATTGCTCCTGGTAGACCCTAGAGCCATGCATACATGAGAGAAGCACTGTACCACTGAGCTGTGACCCTGACTCTAAAAAAAAAAAAAACTTTTCAATTGTCTGGCTGCATTTTACATGTAAAGCAAAAATGACTCCTTTCAGTCCAACAGCAACAGACCTCAGCCTCCTGCTCCTTAGTGCTCCCAGCCCAGTGGCTTGTGTTCGTCAGTGGCTGCTGTGCTGTTTATGGATCGGTCCCTTCTTATCCACAGCCTTCTCCTTTCATCTTTTGTCTCTTCTCTTCCACGAGTGGATATTAGTCACTCATTCTCCCAGCTCTTGATTCTCAAGGTTTAAAACCCTCCCACCACTCAGTCTATTTCTAACACTCAAACACTTAGCTGAAAGGCAGCTCTTCTAGAAGTGAGTGAGGAAAAAATGACTGAGAGAAAGGCCCTTTCCCTGGCCAAGGCTGTTGGGTAGAGTTCTAAGAATCCTTTGCCCATCTGACGCATCACTTGTCACACACTTAAATCTGTATGGTACTAAATTGTATCAAATATTAACATGTCTGAGGTCCAAAAACCTTTGGAATAAAATGTTTCTCTGGGAAGCATTCTGGGTGCCTCCTAGGGAGCCACTGACTGGGCTTTGAGTCAGTGATGGCCCTGACTTAGGGAGGATAGGGCTGGAGCTGAGTCAGCTCCTGGGATAACCAGCTGGAGGAGATAACAAGGCCAGAGCTGTGCTGGTCTCTGAAACTCATCAAGGCCTCACCAAATTTAACAGAACTAACATAGCAGGCAGTCAAAATTGTACTAATGTCACTGCTTTTCACCCCCAAATCTAATTAGAGGTTACCCAATCATTCTGGAAAATTCCCCTACACCTGCATAAAAGGGTCCTGAGAGTCCCTCAGGTCATTGTCATTTTGACGAATGGTTGACTCCTGCATGCTGGTAATTTCTGCAGAATAAGCGCTCTTTGCCTTTGCATACTATTTGAGTCTGGGCTCTTCCTTCAGCAATTCTTGGGCCCTAACACATGCAGTAGGCACTTGGCCCCCAAGGGAACAGAGAGTAAAGTGCCTCCAGTCTTAGATGTTTATCAGGCAAGCTTCTCCATGAAGCTCACACTCTGTTCACTTTCCAGATCTGACCCACATCCTGGAAAAACCATCTAGATGATTAAATTAGATGATTAATCTCCTCCCCATCTGAAGCCATGAGACACATACTCATGGTTTCTCTGGGTCTCAAGGGAACCTGAGGTGCATCTTCAGAACTACAGGTGACCAGCAGATCCGGGACCTTCCCTGAAAGCTTTGTTACAATCAGGTAGCTGGTGTACCCTATAAACAAACCTTCAATTAATCCATTTGTAAAGTCTGAGACAAAGAATGAATAGAAAATATGTGCATGTGGTTTCTGCATTTAGAGAATACAATGTCACTGTCCTGGTGACAGCCATGATCATCACTGAATAATAGAGCTCCTAATGTAAGCTAATAAAATATCATGAAAAACTGACTTATTTTTTGGTTTTATTTGGTTTTTTGCTTGGTGTGTGTGTGTGTGTTTTGTTGGTTTTTGATTTTGTTTTTTTGTGATGTTACATGTAAAGATCTTTCCCCATATTTAGAAACAACTACATTTTACAGTTTATGGAGTTCCTTCATATTTTCTTTACTTTTAAGGAAAATTTGCATGCCAGAACACATTTGCTCTTCAATCCTAGTTTTACTCAGCTTCTGTCAGCATTAGCTTTGCAAACCACAGCTTTTCCTTGATGTTCCACTGAGCGACCCAATAACTTGTACACCTACCAAGATGCCACTCACATTACTTCAAAATTTTATGCTTACCAATGGAAAACAGCATCTCTGACCATCATCTGTGGCTCATAGATGCTTGCGAGACTTACTCCTTCACATCCCGTTTCTTGATGGAGATCACAGACAGACCGAGCTGAATGTGATATGAGTGTAGGTTTTGTTAATGGAACAGCTGGGCTACTTCATCATCAAGGGCAGATGTGGAATCAAAGCCCAAATTATTTCATTAGGAAACGCATTTCTGTGATAAGAGAATTGTCTTCATACTCAGGGCAGGGGGCTTGGCTCTTCTCAAATGCCTGGTGATACAATGTGATTTTTCTACACAAGCCTCAGCACAAGAAAGGTTGTTTTATACAATATTAATGATCATCTTATGCAACACAGAAACACAAAAATTATTCAGTCAAAATTCAATGGAATTTACCCATGTTTAATATGCATTAGCAAAGCATCATAATTTTTAATTATGAAAATGGTCTTTTCCTACTGTTATCATTTGATGTTCAAAATAATGAGGGAGGGGGTGGAACTCAGAAAGAACTATACTAATTTTCTGTCATCTCCTAATGGAGACAAATTATTACCTAGTACAAATTAATATTTGAAGGAAGATTTCTATAATTGCTTCAATGTACCTCAGTATCTTTAGTGACTGAAAATGATGTTCATAAATTACTCGTGTGGTGGCTCAATTAATTATCTGCATTGGAATGACTTTATATTGTAGCAGTCTTGATAGTACACAGTATTAAACCCATTGAAAACTTTCTTCTTTAACTAGGCAATGTACAGTTGACTTCTGTACGTGGGAATACATGATTAAGCACATAAGCTGACAGGAAAGTGCACCTCTGGGGAGTCATCCTCCTGCCTTGGAAGCCAGAATAACTCTTGCCAGCTCACCCCTCAGTGCCCACCATAGATCAGTAGCCCCTCAAGTTCTCACCAAGTGGAAGAGAACTCCCTGGCATCCCATAAGTAAAAATGTTGCTGATCGATCTTTGAACAAGCCTTAAAGGCCAACCGGAGAGCAAATGACATCATCCATAGCCTGAATCCATGGCATAGCAGAGGGACAGATCACAGGATACATCCTTCCCACATATGAAAAATAAAGAAGGAGCAATTTAACCTTTGCAACCAGATTATAGTCTCCTGGAGCTCTGGCCTGAGATAATCAATTGTTTCAAAGATCCAGAAAGAAGGAGAAGAAGGCATATAAAGGAAAAGTGAATCTTACGACACGCAGTGAGACACACGGGCAGAAGCTGTGGCTCACAGATCTCTGTGCTTGCTACCTGACCTGTAATAACATGTTTTCCAAATGCAGTCTCAAGACACATGTTTACTCTAAAACCATATTCTCAAAGATAGTAACTCTAGCTGTATTTGTATTATGAAAGACCAAAAAGAAGACTACATTTCCTCCATGAATATATACCATGTATAGTCTGCCTGTGGAATGCTTAGCGACCATCAACAGAAATGAACATATTCATAACTGTGGTCCAACCAGAAAACAATCCTTAAAATATTTCTGTTACAAATTAATATTAATGCAAAGGCATCCACATTGATTAAAGAAACTTTAGTGAAGCTTAAAGCACACATTACTCCTCACACAATAATAGTGGGAGACTTCAACACCTCACTCTCATCAATGGACACATCATGGAAACAGAAACTAAACAGAGACACAGTGAAACTAACAGAAGTCATGAAAAAAATGGATTTAACAGATATCTACAGAACATTTTATCCTAAAACAAAAGGATATACCTTCTTTTCAGCACCTCATGGTACCTTCTCCAAAACTGACCATATAATTGGTCACAAAACAGGTCTCAACAGATTCAAAAATATTGAAATTGTCCCGTGCATCCTGTCAGACCACCATGGTCTAAGGCTGATCTTCAATAACAACATAAATAATAAAAAGCAAACATTCACTTGAAAACTGAACAACAGTCTCCTCAATCAATGATACCTTGGTCAAGGAAGAAATAAAGAAAGAAATTAAAGAGTTTTTAGAGTTTAATGAAAATGAAGCCACAACATAACCAAATTTATGGGACACAATGAAAGCATTCCTGAGAGGAAACCTCATAGCTCTGAGTGCCTCCAAAAAGAAACTAGAGAGAGCATACACTAGCAGCTTGACAGCACACCTAAAAGCTCTAGAACANAAGGAAGCAAAATCACCAAA
>NC_034596.1:28951793-28961277 GCF_900095145.1 Mus pahari
AGATGTGATTGTTTCATTAAGTTGTGAAAAGAAACTAATAAAATGATACCAATATTCTACTAAAAAAAGAAATTAATATTAAGTCAATGGTGTACCAAATCAATAACAACTACAGCAGAAAAATGAGTATTTTGAAAACCTTTGCCCATAATAGTGATTTTTATATTCCTTACTGAATGGAGTACATCCTACACACAAAGGTTAACAATAAGCCAATATTAAAGATTACTTCCTACATACCCGTGTTAGTAATAAGCCAATATTTAGTTAGCAGTTTTATTGTTGATACTGTTTTCTTTATAATCTCAAGAATACTTGAAATACACA
The DNA here is from genome assembly GCF_900095145.1 of Mus pahari. Classification (NCBI taxonomy): domain Eukaryota; kingdom Metazoa; phylum Chordata; class Mammalia; order Rodentia; family Muridae; genus Mus; species Mus pahari. The sequence continues at coordinate 28,952,121 of NC_034596.1, forward strand.
GAGGATGAGCTGATACTGTTATTGGGGGGGTCAAGATTTTCACTCATGGAAGAAAGAAAACACTCAACAATTTTATAGATTTTTTTAAAAAAAGACAATGTATAATGTAAAATTTGAAGAAGTGTTATTGATTTAAAGGTTTTGGTTTTCAAGACAAGGTTTCTCTGTATAGCCCTGGCTGTCCTGGAACTCACTTTGTAGACCAGGCTGGCCTCAAACTCAGAAATCTGCCTGCTTCTGCCTCCCGAGTGCTGGGATTAAAGGCGTGCAGCACCACCCCTGGCTGATTTAAAGTATTTTTAAAGTGCTTGTTTTGATCTGCCTGGGAAATGGCCTCACTACCTTTTGATTTCTAAATGTACAACATTAAACAGTAAGTAAACAGAAGAGTTTGAAAGCATCTCATCTTCCTGAAAGGAAGGTCACCTTTCTAAAGTCTAGAAGCCCAAGGAACAGAATCAACTCTTTCTTTCAGGGCCAGTGGTCATGAGGCAGGTCAGCAAGAGGCATAGGCCAGCTTGCAGAACCCCCTACTAATCACGCTGTAGACAGTCTAATTATTAAAGACAACAGTGATTATAACTGTAACGTGTTTATTAAACTCAAAACTGGGTACCCATGCTGATACTCCAAAAGCAAAAGCAAGGCAGATAGAGAAACTTTAGGATCACCACGACAGCATGGGGTTCAACACCATGGGGACTCACAATTTAAGAGACAAAATTATATCTGGGGGGTAGCTCAGTGTGGAACATTCCAGCAGCCTGAGTGAGCCCTGGTTCCATCCCTAGCCACACACTGGAACACACAAAGGAAGGAATTAAGCACCAAGCTTTAATTTCAAAGGAAACTGCAGTTATCCTACCCAAAGCTGATGAAGGAATGCTATTGAAACATGATAGAAAATCCTGTTTCTGTCAGATTCTGTGAAATAACTGATTCAGGTGTCAGAAAGGGTAACAGAGATATGGGAGAGAGTGTTGATAAACACTATGCATGCTGGCTACAAGGACTAAGACAGGTGATAGATGACATATAATAGGTAGATAATAACAGACTGATAATAGATTAAGATCCATGGTAGAGACATGGATGCAAGGAGGTATGGAAAAGAGGGAAGCCAGGGAGAGAGAGAGGCAGGACAAAGAAGAGAAGACAGTAATTAGTTAAGTGTTATAAATCTGCAAGCCATTCCCAATCAAATCAGACACTCAGCACATGAACAATGGTAACGCCTGAGAGAGAAACTCATAATATTAGCAAATGATTTTCACTGGTTTGGCAGAAATGAAACAAAACACAGGTAAAGAAAATATAATAAAAGCTTAATTTGGAAATATAAGTAACAGATATATATGTGTTTATTGGCCTATGGTCTTTACTTTCTGTGTGTTTAGAAAACATTTATTGCTATACATTGAGAGAATGATATTGGGAACCCATGCATGCATCAAGCACAATTAGCCCCACACAGGCTATGTGACTAAGGACAACTACCAGATTCGGAACAGAACTCTCATGCCAAGTCACTCTTGGAGCTCTGGCCTCCCAGACATATCACTCTAAGTCTCTACTGCAGGTGACGACTCCGTGCAAACAGGCTAATCACTAAAAGGTCAGCTCAGGGGGTATGTGGAGGACAAAAGACACAGCCTCTGGGCTCGGGCCAGGTCCACATGCCAATCCCTATTACTGACAGCATCCTATCCCCAGTCAATAGTCCTCATCTATCTATTACCACCTGAGACGTCACACTGGTTCCCAACACTCAGAAAGTCATGGAGGTGCTTGATTCATTTGTTTTGAGAAGAGACTCATTCCTAAGTCATGTGCACTGCCTTCTATGGCTCCTGGTGTTTCAGATAGTATGGAGGGTTAATTCCAACCCTCAGTGCTCCAGAGCCTCCTTAAATGGAACTACCACCCATTTGAGCCTGCCTGATCCTGCTGTGGTTCCGGAAGTATTGATCACTGAGACGTCTATAAAGTGAATATCCTGTGATGGCACAATCGGCTTCCTCTTGTTTGTACTTTTATCCCTTTCCAGATCAACTGTATAAACTCTGCAGTGCAGTCTCTATGGCCCTGCCTTCTGCTCACACTACACAAAATCACCTTTTTCAGATTTTATAGCACATCTGTGGTATTCCCCAGCTAACCTCTCCTTATTTCTCAACTCACATGTGAACTCATTTTCGACACGACTCCAACTGGTGTTCTTTTCCATTCTGACTTGCAGCCATTTTCAGGTTAGTATCCAGACCAGCCCATCAGACCCTGCTCTGTACATGCTTACTACTGGCTAAAGATCAAACTATGCCCTATTTGTTTCAAGAACCTCCAAGACTAGAGACCTGGGAATTGCATTTTTTAGCTTCTTCTCTTACCACTGAGAAAAACCAACTGGGGCCATGCCATGTGAACAATAGTCCTGCAGCCCCCACAAATGCCTTGCAAAGTGCTCCTCTGAGACTGACTTCCTGAAGTGCTGACTGGCCCTGTAGACCCCACACAGTTAATTTATATATTTTCTAGGTCAAGAAACTATCAGAGTGGTGGTGTATCTCTCTCTACAGCCTTAGCTACTGTCCCTGCATCCCATGCCCAACAGACTTTCAAAAACTTCTGCTGAGGGTGAATGAAAGGTTTGACATGAAAGTCAATTAGAAAGTGAAAGCACACTGCACTTGGACCCTGGCCAATGCTTTTATAGAATTCTCTCTGTCTCGGTGTGCCTGCTTTATGACCCACACTGCCCCAGCTCTTTGCAGCATGCAAGCTGTCAGCAGTTTTCTGTATGTGTAGAGCTTACTCCACTATATGGGGTGTGCACAGCTCTCATCTCTGTTCATCCCTGGTCCCCAGACTTCCTCCTGAGGCTGTCTATGATGGTCTTCATTGTCAACTAGACTAGGAATCGCCAGCCCACCTGGACGACCTGGCTTCTTTTGGCAAGACTGATCATTTACTTAGTGCAATAAGCCTTACTTAATAGCTGCTATGATGCTTCAGAAACTAGCCAGCTTTAATGGCAGCTTTAAAAACATTGTGAATTAATCATTTTGAATTATTATATACCTACTCATCGCCAGTAGGGATCAATAGATGCTCTTTATTGAAATTTATAGTTTGAAGAAGAACTCACTGACAACAAACATCCATTCATGTATTGTGCAGACACCAAAAAGATGGGAAAACATCAACAGACCTTGTAGAGAAGCCAAGGCATGGCTAAGGGCAGTGTGGGTGGTTCTCTTCAGGAGCTTAGGTCTAATGGGGCATTTACAACACAAACTGCCCAGAACAAGACACATTGTGTCACCACACCACCAGATTACAATGTTCTATTCACAGAATATCAACTTTGTATCCCAAATGTGAGAGTTGGAGCTGTATCTTTGTCTGATACACAGTGGTAAGGGATGACTTTCCTTTGCCAAGGACAGCTCACAGCAATGGAACCCAGGAAGCAGACAGAGAAAACCTATGTTTCATGCTTTCTCCTTTCCAAACCTCTGCATTCCGCCTAGGCCTTCGGCCTATGAGATGGCGCTGCTTACATTCTGGATGGCACTTTCCTGCTGGATAATCCTCTCTGGAAATTCCCTCAGTCAAACCCACCAGTGTTCTTCGTAAATCTGGACTCTTCTCAATCCAATTGAATTAAAACTCAAGATTAACCATCACCCGCCCCACCCCTTGTCCACTTGACACAACATTCCTGTCTTGGCCTTGAAAGATGGTTGCACACCATAAAATGTAAATTGCACAGTCTACCCGTAAGAGTTGATAATCTTAACATTCCCAACATTGTCTATCAGTCTAAATTGAAACATCCTCTAATAATGAAGAAAAATGCAGCTTTTGGTTCCTGTTAAACCTAAAAATTCAAGGTAGGTCCTTCTAGCTTATGATGGTATCAGCATTTCTATTTGAAATATGACAAGTGAGGGCAGACAATGGGGATGAGACTGAAGCAAAGCCAAAACTCAGGTGAGAACATATTAAATTCTGTAGCTTAGCTCCTCATCAGAGGCTTTCCTTGTCTTTGGTTCCACGTCCCAAGCGTCTCCAACTTCCTGTGACCTCCACTACATCATCCACGTCACCCTCATTGATTCACCTACTGCTTTCTCAGAGGGTGTCTGCAGGGACTCCTGCCAGGCCTTCCTTGGAAACCTTGGTGGATGCAGTCATTAGCCCGTGACTCTTGCGTTCTACATGTTTGCAGAACCAGCATTCTGTGGGCAAGACCCTGCCAACGCAATAAATTGCTGGGCATGTGAACTATGGCTGAAGCCTCTGCATCCCTGAATGGCTGGGACTGGTGAAGCCTATCCCAAGGAAACAACGTCCTGGGAATCTCTGTCAGCAAGCTGTACTGGTGGGGCTCTTTTCTCAACAGAGAATCTTACACGTTGGTTTGCATACGTAGATTTTTGAGGCAGAAAACATGCCTTGCCTTATAGCACTAGTCACTTAGACAACCTAGCCCCAAATAAGACAAGCCATTCAACATCTTAAAATCTGTTTTCTTTCAGGCTTCCGCTCCTACTACTCACAGTGTAAAATAGAACTCTGGCAGTAATCATCTGCTTTAGCTATATATAAATTCCATATCTGAAGGAGTGTTGCTGTTCCAATTACCCACCTCATGCTACAGAAGGAGGTGATAATTATGAGCCGAAATCGAGGTGACCTAACATCTGAGGTCCACAGAGGCCACGTAAACAGTTCGCCTACAATTTCATAAGCATGTCCACTCAGAGATGCTTATTAGCTACAAAAATAGTCACTGTGACCCAGTACTGGCTCCGAAATCTAAACTCACTTCAACACAAACTTTTAAAGTATTGAATTTGTTTGTTGGTTCTAGGATGCTAGATAAGGTTTTTTTGCCACTTAGATACAGCTGTAGTCATTTTTGTTTTGTTCTGATTTTTTTTCTTTTGGTGTTTCCTGGGGCAAATCCTCATCCTATAAATACTGGCTGTCATGGAATCACAAAGTAGTCTGGACTGGTCTTGAATTTGTATCAGTCTTGCTGCCTCTGTCTCTTGAATGCTGGAATTACAGCTGTGTGCCACTATACCTAGATCAATATTCATGCCTTAAGAGCCCCATGAATTATCTCTGCAACAGTGGAAATAATCTTGTATCCCAGATGGACATCTAAACGTGGGCACAGCCCATAAGATCATGTGTGCCAGCAACCTCTCAAAGCAGGCAATTCCATGCCTCCCTCACCATTCTAAGCATCCGGCAGGCACAGGCAGGCTCACTGCTGTCGCTGCTGGGAACAGGACTGTGAGAAACACCGGGACAGGATTGAAAATGAGGTCATAAAACAGAGGCATTATTCATGTCTCTTTTGCCATGTTTTCCTCTCTATTGTAAGAACCTTATCCATTTGGAAGCCTATCTTCTTGGTGTATATAGCAAGACTCTATCAGAAACCCTTGCAAAGCAGCCAGCTGCAAACAGACACCAAGCCGACCGGGCACCAGGATTCTGGATCATAAGCTATTGTTGAAGCACACACCTGTGCACCATACTCTTTCTAGATATCAAGAGATATATTATTGGTTCCCTGGAAAATTTTTCTAGTCTGTCTTCTTCTGTGTACATCTCAATGAGCAAAACATTTCACAATCACCACCTGAGAGCTGCTACTGTTCCCAAAGCTTGTTATAGATTTTTAAGTAAATATGTCTGTTGTTTATTTCAAATGGGACCACAGCAGTAGGCTAGACTTGTTATGAAAGCCCTTGCATTGCTGTTTTCATGCCTTGTTATTGTAGCTTTCAAGGTGCAGTCCAGCATTGCAGGACTCAATATCTGCCCTCTGTCTCCTCCATTTCCACAGCTTCAATTAGCATACTGTTTTTAAGATATGCATGACTTGGGAATTTGGATCACCCTGGAAGCTCATTAGAAATTAACATCTGAGATAGAGCTTCAGGAAGAACCGACTAAAGTCCTTTCGGCTACAGAAAAACTGGAACTGGCCCATCTGAGCTGGAGCGTGCTAGCCGCCAGCTCTCCCTTTGGTAATATGCAAACACACCACCAGCACACTGGGATACATACTCATTGGTCTAAGGACGATGCTTATTGAGGAGATGGGAGAGAGAAAAATATAGTAAATTATACCAGGAAAGAAGACCACTCATGCTTCCTTCTGAAATGATCCTCCCCCACCTGCAGAAACAAAACCAATCAATGACTTTCTTGTTGATCCTTTTACTTTCTTCTAAGTTATTTCAATTTGATGCGTGTTTGAATGTATCGCCTTTGTGTATGTACACACATCACATGAGTGTCTCAGGACTGCCAAGGACTACCCTGAAACTACAGTGACAGATGGTTGTGAGCCACCCTCTGGGTGCTGGGAGCTGAATCTGGGTCCTCTGCAAGAGCACCGTGTATAATTAACCACTGATCCAGCTTTCCAGTTCTTAGAAAAGGGCACAAACTCTTTCCATTTCAGTTTTCTAATAAGATATTATGTAAAAGTGCTACTGGTTGGAGGTAGGGAAGGCAGTTTTATACCATGCGTTGTAGAGGCACATTCGCACTTCATATTGTATAAAGAAATCTGGAGGTACATGTTCTAAATAACTCAGCAGGTTTACACGAAAATTCTCAGGAACAAGGCTGACTACTGGGCCAGAGGGACAAAACTGAATTTTGTAGTGATGAATTACTATCATCCCTCTCCTTTGAAGTCTGCTGCTGGGGATGGGAGCCAAGGAAAATTATCAAGATGTTAATCCTCTCTCTCCCTAGATTGCTAACAGGCTGCCTAAACAAAGTACAGTTTGAAGATTCAATTCCTGTCTGTTGTCACTGGTGTGAGAATGCACTCTGCTATTCCAGTTACAATACTTTACTCCAGTTCACTAGTGCCAGGGTGGGAGCCTCTGGGAGGTGACTAGCCTTGAGGATAATATCTGGAAAATAGGATTAAGGTTAGCCCCTCTGTAGGATATGTTTCTCCTTCGACTTCAGGAATAGACACTGACAGGGACCTCTGTGGTCTAAGAAGCCCTTGCCAGCTCCCCAGTCTTGATCTCCTTGCCCCCCGGAAATTACACAGAATGAACTTGTCAGTTTGGAAGCCCTTAGACGCGAAGGGTCATGACACCACCAAACTGACCTTCCACGTCTGTTGAAAATGGCCAGTCTCCTTGAAAACAGGCAGAACTCTAAGTTTTTGTATTTACAAAGAACACTAGGAAAGATGACATCAATAAAAGCAGATTAAGCAGAAAAACCCTCTCTCCAAGGTCAACAGAAACCCAATGCTGAGTGAGAGGTGAAATGGTCAGTCATGTGCCTGGGAGCCTGGGATGCAGGGCCAACAGCAGGAAACATCGATAAGAGTTTTAATAAGAGCATCAAAGAAATTCACTAGAGAAAGGGCATTTCAAAAGTGCTGCTTAAACAATTGGAGAAGCATGTTTTAAAATGTTAATGACAGTTTAGGGGGAGATAGAGAAGGAAGGGCAGAAAGGGAGGGAGAAGGGAGGAGAAAAAGACAATCAGTATTGCTATAAGCTTTTAAAGTATTTCTTATAAAAGGCTTTTTTTTTTTTTTTACTGAGATTGGAAAACAACTGAAAAAAGAGAAATGCAATTATGTATGTATATTATGTAATTACATGCATTGTATATATATATATATAAATATGTATTTATTTATATTAATAATATGGTTATATCACAATGACAAATATAGCTGTATATAAAATTAGTAAACATTAGCTATGTTTCCTGATAGATTGGGATGTGGATGCCTCTAGGGTAGGCCTCTCTGCTTCTGTCTGTCACAGGTGTCTCTGTGAAAGGTGACTGCCTCCATCACCTGCTGATGTGTGGCCATCATGCTGGCTTTAGCCATTTACCTACCCTCTGCCTTACTTCCTTCTGATCTGCATTCCACAGGATTCCCATCTCCACTCAGCTCCCACCAGGCAGCAGGACCTCCAGTGAGCACCTAACCGGATTCTGTCCTCTACTGTCTGTCTACAGGCATTTCTGCTGCCATACTTTCCTGCCCAGGAACATGGTAATTAACTGAAGGAAGGAAACATATTTACTACTTCAGCATCTTCCAGAGCACCTGGCGCGGGCTATACATATCGTCATCACCTGGGAACTGTGGGTTAGGGGTATGTTGGAGCGTATGAGTGTATGTACCCTACGAATAGGTAATAATCATTTGTGTAGTGGCACCAAACTAACATTTAATTTAAATAAAAAGCTTCTAAACAAAAAGTTGTTGTAGTTTATGAATATTTTTTAGCAAATTCTGTCCCTAAATTTACACACTGCATGTACTGCTAAGTGATTTTTCTGGCATGGTCCATTCTGGAATGCTTAGATTTTTTTTTTTTTTAAACAACACAATGTTTGCTTTAATTAGACCAGGACTGCATAGTGTCTTTGCCACTAAATGACCCAATCATTTATTTCATGAAGAACAAACATCTTCCACCTGCTAATGAAGAACCTTCTCAGGGTTTGTTTGTTTTTTTTCATAGAAGTACTGGGGCTATTTTTAAAAATGTTTTAAAGATGAATTTAATTTTAAGTGTACGAATATTTTGCCTGGGGGTATGAATGTGATTTGTGTACATCCCAGATGCCCATGAAGGTCAGAAGAGAGCGTCGGATCCCTTGCAGGTAAGATTAAGAGTCATCATTTGGGCGCTGGGAATCCAACCTGGCTTTTCTGCAAGAGCAGCCAGGGCTCTAACCACTGAGCTTAGGCTAGAGAATTAAAAGAGACTTAAAAGCTGCTTAGAACAGGTTCCGGCTTCATGCTTAGCCTGGCAGACTCCTTACACAAGTCTGAGCTATCTTGTTTAGTCCCTCCTTTTCATAAATAGCCATGACCATTTCACTCATAACATGCAGATAACATCTTCTGCATGGGACATACAGCCTCATTCTGAGAGGACATACTACCTGGTCATTCCAGTAAATACAGTTTAACTCATGAAAAAAAAAAAAACTAACTAACAACAACAATAACAGAAAACAGGCTTTCCAGTATTAAAAGGGAAACCTGACTTACTGATTTCTCCTTTTTTTAATTAGATATTTTCTTTATTTACATTTCAAATGCTATCCCGAAAGTTCCCTATACCCT
>NC_034596.1:28961432-28962546 GCF_900095145.1 Mus pahari
CGGTGTTTGCCAGGCACTGGCATAGCCTCACAAGAGGCCACCATATCAGGGTCCCTTCAGCAGAATCTTGCTGGCATGTGCATTACTATCTGGACTTGGTGGCTGATGATGGGATGGATCCCTGGATGGGGTAGTCTCTGGATAGTCCATCCTTTCATCTTAGCTCTAAATTTTGTCTCTGTACCTATATCCTTTCATGGTATATTTTGTTCCTTATTCTAAGGAGGAATGAAGTAGCCACACGATGGTCTTCCTTCTTGGTTTTCTTGTGTTTTGCAAAATGTATAGTTATTTAGGTCACTGTATCCCAACAGCCCCATGAGTGCCTGTGTCCTATGAGGGAGCTGTGGCTATGTGCTCGGGCCCTGTGAGGGATTCAGACTCTGATCTACAGTGGCTAAACACCTTGACACTACCTCACTTTGCATATGTAGAAGAAAAGGGGGCATTTAGCAAATATGAAACCCCTTCTTCCTCCTCCCTTTGTATGAGGACACACTACTTGCAAGAAAAAAATGTATTTTCCTTGAAAAATAATATAAGCAAAATAATAGAATAAAATAAAATTCCCTTCCCCCCTTTTTGTTTTTATGTACATTGTACATACATGTCTATAAACATGTGCATGTGCGCATGTGCTTTCAGGGGCCAGAGGTCAGTATCATTGTTCACCTTAAATATTGAGACGGGGTCTCTTGCCCAGTCTGGAGCCAAGTAATTTGGCTAATTTGGCTAGTGTGGCCAGTGTGCGCCAGAGAGTCACATGTCTCCTCCCCAGTGGTGGGTTAGATGTCTGAGACACTGTTTATAAGCAATTGCTTTTTTCTCTTCAAATTACAGCATTCAGATCTCTCAAAGTTACAGCACAATGGCCCTAGGGTAAGGATGTCAGCCCTGATGTTGATGCCACGATGGTCCAGCACTGATAGGCCTGGGAAGGAAGCAGGCTGAGACCAGGGGATGTCTGAGAAGCACGGCCAACCCCTCATTCAGGGCTGCTTTGCTGGCTTCCTACAAAGAAAGACTCGGAAAAGAAAGGAAAGGAAAGGAAAGGAAAGGAAAGGAAAGGGAAGGGAAGGGAAGGGAAGGGAAGGGAAGGGAAGGGAAGGGAAGG
>NC_034596.1:28962721-28985098 GCF_900095145.1 Mus pahari
GGAAAGGAAAGGAAAGGAAAGGAAAGGAAAGGAAAGGAAAGGAAAGGAAAGGAAAGGAAAGGAAAGGAAAGGAAAGGAAAGGAAAGGAAAGGAAAAAGTCAGAGGATGGAGGGATCTAATTACAGAAACTGCTCAGTGTGACATGCCTTCTGATGGCTTCTACATTTGCCACATTGAAAAAAAAAAATCCAAGAGGAGTTTGTTTTTGTGTCGACTGAGTGCAGGCATGTTTGCAGGGTGCTCTTTAGCACTTCTGATGGAAACTGGCTGGCAAAGATGCAGACTCCATCGAGCTGGTGTGGTTCTCTTCAGAAAGGTGTGTTCTCCCTGCTGCCTTTGCTTTAGAAACCAGATTGTGCCAAAGAACAAAAGTGATTTTTCTATACTGGGTCCTCTGGAATCACTTGGTGGTTAAGAGTTTGATATGCACAAAATGCCGTTATTTGTTTTCGGAAAAAAAAAGAAATGACACCACACGAAGACCTACAGAGTCAAGTAACATGGACCCAAGGGGGGCTCACAGGGACTGAACTACCACCAAGGAGCCTGCATGGGCTGGACACAGGCCCCCTACACATATGTAGCAGATGTGCCTCGTGGTCTCCATGTGGGTCTCCTAGCAATTGGAGCAGGGGCTGCCTCTGTCTCTCTGTCTCTGACTGGGTTTCTTCCCTTTGGCTTCCTTTCTCCTAGCTGTGCTGCCTTGTCTGGCCTTAGTGGGAGAGGATGCTCTTAGTCCAGCTGGGACTTCATGTGCTGTGCAAGCTGGTACGCATGGTGGGGGTGGGGGGGAGCGGGAGGGGGAGCAGGGGGGAGAGTGTATAGTAGAAGGAGTCGGGGAGAGAGGAAAGGGGACTTGTAGGTGGGACTGGGAGAGGAAGGAGGGGGACTTCAATCAGGATGTAAAGTGAATAAATTAAATTAAGGAGAAAAAAAAGAAAACTAGAAATGAACAAAATAGTTCTTGGCAATAAAAATGACATAAAGCATACTTCTACACAGACAATCTCTCAAAGCAAATTATATAGTCTGTAACTATGTAACTACATCATTTCCAATGTTGTTGTAGGAAACACAAACGTGTGTGTATGTGTGTGTGTGTGTGACTATATTGTCATCCTACCTTAAAATAGTAACAGCAGCTGAGTCATACCCAGGAGGCTGAGAACCCAGTAGTTGTTTGGTCCTCCAGGCTGGGTAACTCACCAGGTAGCGCAGTCCCACAGTGCCTGTCTCACCTGGAAGACCAGCAACCTGGTATTTGGTCATCCCACTGTGTTTGGTGCCTCCGCAGTTACAATCTGGTGTTTAAAACTGGCAGGGTTCCTTGAGAGCCACTGATCCTTACAAGACGGGGAGTCTGGAAATGCTGGCTTGGGAAGCAACAGCAGCCGCAGAGGCGGCAGCCTTAAATCAGATCAAAGGCAAGAGGGAAAGCCAAGCATGCCAATGGCAAATATTCTTCCTCTGTCATACTTTTTTCTTCCTGGACTGCTACTGGAAGTTGCCACCCGAAATCGGGCAGGATCGCCAAGCATCAATGAAGGCATTGCCACCCGAAATCGGCCAGGATCGCCAAGCATCAATGAAGGCAACCAGGACAGTTGTGTTGAAGCTGCCTATTCATGCAATTCTAATTTGTATCGAGTTGGCATTAAAACAAACCATGATGACATCTAGATTGGTAAAGTACAGAATAAAATTTCCCCCTGCACCCTCTGCCTGCATATTCCATACTGCATATCTGAAAAGCAGATAATCTATTTCCTGCTCATCAAAGCTGCGGCAACGGGTGTTTCCTACTTAAAGCAATTGTGACAGTGTGCTGCGCAGAATCTGCTTACTCAGGACTATTCTGGGTGTAGAGGCCCAGTATGAGTCCTTGGTGCTGCTACGTACACAAGAGGTGCTCCATCCTTCTGTGATCAGTGCCTATGCAAAGGTGGTGCAGGGTTCATTGGAGAGCATAAGTCACGCAGGCCAGGATGCAGGACAAGTCAACACAGAACTCCTCAGGAGGCCTCACAGAGAAGTCTAGTCAGTGTAGCACAGAGTTCAGCAGAGGGCAGAAGTCTCACAAAGGATGGTGCAAGACAAGCCAGTATGGAGCCCATCAAAGAACCTCAGAGAAGGATGCGGGAATAGTCAGCACATGACTTAGCAGAGAGCAGAAGTCTCATAGATGAGGATGAAGGGGGGATCATCATGGGATTTAATAGAGGTCACCTCACAGGCAAGGATACAGGACAAGTCAGCACAGTGCTCAGAAGAGGCTAGAAACCTCATGGGACCAGCCACCAGCAGAAGGAGCAGAGGAACGTGGGACAGGTGGGTGGCATCCATTAGGGGAAGAAAGTGTGGCCTGGGGTCCTTCCAGGATGCAATGGTTTTTCTGTTTGGCTCTGGAGACTTCAATGAAACAGAGGAGTGTTGTCCTAGCTAAGATGCCGCAAAGCCTAACCCAGGTAACCATCTCTAACCCTGGTTTCAGGTTTGCCTTTTGCTTTGCTTTCACTCACTTTGGAAGGGGATGCTAGTCACACAGTGAAGCTTGCCTTGCTCCACTGTGGAATGCTATTCGTAGGAAATGGCGCCTTTTCCTCTTCCTTCTACAGAAGGGATAAGACAGGAAGCAGGAAATGCAGCGTTTAAGGAGAGTAATTAGTATTACAGATTTGCAAGTGAACCTGCAGAGATTCACATTTCAACCAACTCTGTTCTCTAGTCTTGGGTTACTCAATTTCTTTTTGCCTTCCCACACATAATGCAGTTCCCCAACAGGGCTGCCACGAAGATTCTTTAGTTAACATCTATAAACTAACCCTCACCTTCAATCCCTGTAACAGAGTTGCAGAGGCCCTAAGCTTGGAAGAGAAGTTACTATACCTAACATTCCCTTAATGTGTTTCAAAGATAATAAAATGGTTTCTTTGTGTGTGTGTGATATCAAATATTAAAAATATTTCCCCTTGTGCATTTTCTTTGTGTGAGTATTCATGTGCACCGGGACTTATGTATGTGCATAGCCATTTGCATGTATATATGTGCACATGAAGAGCCAAAGACACTCCAAGAGTCATTTCCCAGAAGTTCTCCTCCTCTTCCCCTTCCTTCCTTCCTTCCTTCCTTCCTTCCTTCCTTCCTTCCTTCCTTCCTTCCTTCCTTCCTTCCTTCCTCCCTCCCTCCTTCCCTCCCTCCCTCCCTCCCTCCCTTCCTTCATCATCATCTTTTTCAGACAGGGTCTTTCACTGGCCTGAAAACTGCAAGTAAGCTGGCTTTCTGGCTTTCTGTTCAGTGTGCCCTAGGAATCCACCTGTCTGCCTTTCCAGCATTGGGCTTATAAAGCACATACTATCACACTTGATTTATTTATGTGGGTTTATGGAATTGGTCCTTGTGCTCACATGGTAAGTACTCTATGCACTGAGCCATCTCTCCATTTTCTGAAGTACATATTTTAACACCACACCTGTATATTTATTATGCATGCTAGATAGCACGTGGAGCTAAAATTGCAGATAAACATCAGAAGCAAATAGTGAGCTTTGTAGGGACCATTGTGTTCTCAGCAAAACAAGTGATAAACCCAAACTTCTCCTGCTCTTCAATTTAAATATAAAATGGGATGGAAATGTGGGTGTTCTAATCTAAAATTTATCATCTCTGGGTTTCCAGCAGTCTCTGTGACTTGGAAACACAGTTATTTCCTATGGTGATGGCAGATAGTAAGAAGTAGAATGGAGCCCATGAATTATTCATCTCATATGCCCAAGACGTCCTAGGGAAGGCCATCTCCCTCCACTGCTCACGGAAACCAGCTTCTCTGACCTGTTCCCCTACGAAGAGAAGTCTCACAGTGAGCTGACATGTGAACCGTTAAGGGGTGTGGAACTAAGAACTCATGGCTGAACAAAGCATATGGAAGTCTCAGAAATGCCACAGAGAGCTGGGAGCGTTACATAAAATCGTCTAACTTTCAAGGGAATTCGTCCATTAGAAGTATTGAATGATAATTTATCTACTGAAATTTTTCAAGGTTTGATTATTTAGTACTCGTGACAAGTTACTTTTGACTGGACTCAGAGACTCAGAAGTCACAGCTCTCGGTGAAGGACACCCTAGTTTCTTGCAATCTGTCCCCAGTAAACACTGGCGACAGTTCTTCTTTGGTGTCTTTCATTCTTTTGACCAGAAGTTGAGTATATTCTGAAGCCTCCTCCTTGTTTCTCTTAGTGAGTTGTTTCTTCAGAGAGATACGTTGGCATTCGTGTGGCAGGGCACACAGAATGAGAAGATCCTCCATCTTGGGTGCTCTCTCATCTGTGAGGCACAGTAGTACCAGTCAGTCCAGGAATCAGTCTGAACCTGTCTCTATCTCTGTCTCTCTGTCTCTCTTATTACTTTTACAATAACCTGGTTGAAAGCACTATGCATCCTTAAAATGTATCTTCTCTCCAGTTTTCCTTGGTCTATAACAGGAATACCCCTGACTCAATGGCATGCACCTTCTGCCATGAGTCAAGACATCTTGCTTTAAGGGAAATCCTTTTCTGTATTCCCACCACTGATTCAGAGCATATAACCATTCCTTACCCAGAGCACCCCCAGCTACTTTTGTGGCCATGGGCCTCTCACAGAAACTATGAAGCTTGCATTCATCTTCCCCTTGAACGAGTTTCTGAAAACGGGTGGCTTCGTTTTGACAATGCCACCTGCTAGGAGGTGCCACATAATGAAAGAGCCAGCTGAGGGGGGAAGGTCACATAGAGCACCCATTTATTTGTGGGTAGAAAATTATTGGAAGGTGGAATAAACAGACTTGAATCAGTTTATGGCATATACAAGAACTCCTTATATTTAAGACAAGTTGTCTAGTGGATAAAAATTAAAGTTCTCAATATTGTCCCTGAAAAAAATATGAGATGGCATTTACCTACCAAGCTTGAGCAGAAAAGCAATAATGTTATAGTTCTTGAAAAAGGAACATTTTAATAATTCTGGAAATGTTTGCTTCCAGTGTGTTCTCAGGTATTTTCTGAGTCAAGGTGTGACATTTGTAGGAGTGGGGAGAGACACCATTTTCTTGTCATCTCACATCCACTTGGACTATCAGCCCCAGTCCATGGTTGAATTCATTCAGAAAAATATAATCCCAAAGTACATGCATCTAACATAACACACCAGGCATTAAAAAAAGAGCAAACAAGTGCAAAGAGAAATAGCAAGACCTACACTGGAGACTTCATCTTCTTTCTCAGTAATTAGTGTAACCGAAGTTGACTAAAAATCAACAAAGATACAGAAGATATGAACCAACTGGCATACAACTTCACTAGTGACAACTGTAAGAAAAACCAAAAAAACCAGCAGAATATATATTTTTCAGGCACACTTGAAACACTCATGAAGATAAACCATGTTCAAGGCCATCATACCAATTCTGAAAATGCTCAAAGACTAATCTGACACAAAACGCATCTCCATTCACACTACTAAATCAATAAAAATCCCAGCAATGCAGAAAGTACACCAAAAAGAAGAAAAGAAAAGAAAAAAGAAAGAAAAAAAGAAAGAAAGAAAGAAAGAAAGAAAGAAAGAAAGAAAGAAAGAAAGAAAGAAAGAGAAAGAAAGAAAGGACATCAAATGATAGTCCATAATATAACACTGTGTTGAAAGAACCACTGTGGGGATTTGGGGACTCACCTGAAGTGTACCTTAGAAAATCAGCAAGGATCATGCTGGGACAATCTATAGGAGCCCATCTGTGACCACTCTTCCCAAATATCATAGTAATTCTGACATGGGTGTGCCATTTCCACTGAGGTGATGCTATGGAGCGCAGACACTGAGGTCATGCCGTGGAGTGCAGACAGCACGAGCTTTTGCTGTACTTATCCTGCAGGGACCTTCTCTAAGTCTCAAGAGGAGGTGGGTTCTCAGCACCAACTATACCATGTGCACAAACTGTTGGGAAGAGAACTGTAGAGATGGTTCCAGGGTCCAGCCACAGGCTGATTTTGCAAACAGACCTCCACAATAAACGGAGTCTGGATTCTGTTGGGATATCTTTTTTTTGCAAAGAATAAAGGGACTAAACGGAGAGGCTTCAAGAAGCAAGGAAGATACTGCCTAGTAGAAATGTACACTATGGAGTACTTACAATCAAAAAGGGGGGTAGTTTGGATCAACGTATGAGGTTCTGTCTAAAGTACAAGAGGAAAAAATAAGCTTCGAAATGAGGAGTAATAAGAGACTAGTAAAAGTTCTAAAAACTCTAATAAACTTCAGAACAAGAATTAAAAGTACAACGAGCGTTGGAGCTAGTAATACACTAGAGAAACCATGAGAGAGAACACAACAATAAACAAGAAAGAAAAGAAGCAGGACTCTCCAGAATGAGAGAACATGGGATTTAGAACCCCTTTGAAGGATACTCCAAAGAACTACTTTGCAAAGCACATTAGTATTACAAACGCATACACATACATAGTTATACACACACACACACACACAGTTACACAAAGAGAGAGAGAGAGAGAGAGAGAGAGAGAGAGAGAGAGAGAGAGAGAGANATACATAGTTATACACACACACACACACACAGTTACACAAAGAGAGAGAGAGAGAGAGAGAGAGAGAGAGAGAGAGAGAGAGAGAGAGAGAGAGAAGAGAGAGAGAGACTCTACTGTGATCTAGTGATGTTGTTTTTTCCTTGGAATGTAAAGTGGTCTTGATTTTCAAAAAAAATCAATATAATTCATTATATTAACAGATTAGAAACAAAAAATAACACCATGCTATCACCTTAATAGATGCAAGACACACTTTACAAAACTCAAAATATTCTTCTACCATGAATCCTAGAGGTGGGGCTGTCAGGTAGCTCAGCATATAAAGGCATTCACTGCCTCCCCTGACAGCCCGATGACCTGAGTCCAGTCCCAGGAACACACATGGTAGAAGCAGACAGGCAACTTCTGTGAGTCCTCAAGGGAAATCTTCTTTACTAAAGATGGCATAAAATACACACTTAACAGTGAAAACGAAATGCTTCTCCTTTAAGATCAGAAATAAGGCAAAATGATCTCCTGTCCTTTGCCTGTGCAATACTACACCTGAGGGGCTACAAACTGTAATAAAACAAAAAAAAAAATAGAAAAAAAAGATAAAACACTAAGAAACAAATACCTTACTCACAGGTAATGTGATCTTGCATTTTTAAAAGTCTAGAAATAAACGAGACAGCTTAGTGGTTAACTACTCTTGTTGATCTTGCAGGGACCTGGGTTTCGTTCCCAGCACCCACATAGCAGCTCCAAACCATCTGTAACTTCCATTCCACAGCACCCAACATCCTCTTCTGGCCTCCCCTGGCACCAGGTAGGCACATGGTACAGAAACATACATGCATGTAAAAACATTCATAGTCACAAAAGTAAAATCATTTTTTAAAAAGATGCCAAGGAGATGGGCATGGTGATTCAGGTATGCCATCCTAGCTCTTTGGGAGGCAGAAGGTAGCTTACAATCTCAAAGACTACCTGGGCTCATCGTGCATCCAAGACCAGCCTGAGAAACTTAGTGCAGCTCTATCTCAAAATAAAAGTAAAAAGAGAGCTGAGGATGTAGTAGTTCAGCTGTAGGGTGTTTGCCTCATGCTCTCAATAGACCATATTTTCTCTAAACTCAAGAGTCAAAATTAGCCCTTCTTCCCTCAAGTTCTATCACTCGGGTATTTTGTCACAGCAAATGAAAAGTCACTAAGACTGTCAGACTACAAAAAGCCTAAGGCACTTGAAGCCAGTGTAGGATGCCCTGGAAAAAGTGGTGCTGTAAGAAGGTAAGGTACTGCACCAGCCCGCACCAGTATGCCTCAGATGGTTCCCCAGGCCATTCTCACTGAAACACTTGAAAATGGCACAAAAAGCACCTTTATTAGCTTTGTGTACATTTAATACCAAGAAGGCTTGCTTCAGTGGGGATTACTTTCCTAGGAACGAGTGAGGTATTTCCCAGAAGTCACAGGCACACTGCCGTCATTTATCTACTCAAAGCTGCCTGAAGAGTTGATGTTTCGTAAGCCATGCCCGTGTCCAGGGACAACGGTCATCTCTGAGCACTGCAAGGGAGCGAGCAAGGCCTCGGAGCTCGGGAGGACCACCCACAATTCAAGGAAACTGGTACTTTCCTAGGGGAGAGGAGACTCTGAGGTGAGATGGCTAAGAACACACGGTGAGTTTCCTGGTTGTGAGAGTTTTTTTTACATAACCTCTCCCAGCTGACTTATGGTACCCAGGACAGAGTCACCACTATAACTTAAAAAGTTCTGAAGTCAGTTTCAAAAGAAGATGTAGTGTAGTTTAGCATTCATTGTTTCCACAGATACTTTCCTGGCATCTGGTCTAAAACACCCACCACTGTAGGCAGTTTAAAAAAAAAAAAACAAAACCACTGGAAAGAGATACCAAGCTCAACTTTGTAAAATGAACATATAACTTCAAATACTATAAGTCCAATATATTTGTGTTTTGAATGAATATATATATCAGAAGTTGATCTAGATATGTTCATTATTAATTATTAATTTTATTAATTCCGTTTGTGAGTACAACTGTCAAATATTAGCGTGAGGCATGTCTGGGTCAAATGACTTCCACACAAGTCCTCATGCACATCAGGTAATGTGGCAGTCACCTACTCATCTTCTTGGTAATTTGACAAAATGTTTTTTCAACATTTTCAATTTTTAAAAAATTATGTATCATGTATATAAAAAAATGTCTCTTTGGAGCATGTTCCCTTCCTAATTTACTTTAAGATAAGCATCTATTTTCATTTTAATGAAATTTTAAATTTCTTAAGTTATTCTATTTAAATTTGTGTTTAGCAATTTTTCATCTTCAATCCTGCTTTTGTTTTTGGAGGAAATTTTAGATTCATGTAATGCTGCACACTTCTCAAATCGTGAGGTCTATCTGTGGGTGTTTTAAAAAAATCTCAAAACACAGAGTGGTAAAAGTTGCAACTTCTAAACCTCTGAGATCACCAAAAAAGTGGCATTACCCACATTTCCTGATTAAAAAAGAAGAATGAGAATCTTGTTCAAAGCCAAAATCACCAATATTCACCTGTATCGGTCCTCTCAAATCTCCAGGTACTGAAGGAGTTAGGCCAGGTCAGAACCAGGCTCCTGGTTGCTAGACGTGTTTATTCTCTATTTGGAGTTAATACTATTTTTTTAATCTTTCTTTTCCTCTTTCCTTTTTTTAACTTTTAGTTCTCTAATTTATATTTCTCTTCCCAGTCAGATCCAGAGTCAAGATAAGGCTCCTCCAATCTCCCTCATTTGTATAATTGTCCTATTTTCTTTACTTGGCTTGGTTATGGAGCATTGTAAGTAATTAAAGAACACAACCTATCCATCCACAGGGAGGCATAGCCTCTGCTTTATAGGTAAAGACACTCATCTCAACTGATTATGTCTGTTGCTGGGGCTGAGGCTGTTTCCAGGAAGCCAGAACCCAAACCCCACTGATGCATAGTTTAAAGTGATGTGATTAAACAGATGATGGCTAAGTAGAGCACGGACAAGTCATAGCTACAAGGCAGCAGTGTGTCCCCACTGCCCCTCAGAGCCAGGGCTTCTCTGGGATGAGAAAAGTCAACTCTGTCACACTTCGCTGGACGTCCAACTTAGCCTCCGCTATCCAAGGCCGGATAGCAGCTCAGCTCTGAAACAACTATCACTGACTGACACTGCCTCCCTGGAAATGTGCTCCTATGTAAGACAAGGCAAACTGAGTTCAAGACGACACAACAGCCGTGAGGAAACCCAAGCGACTACACCTACAACTTAGATGGGCTGACATGGAGGGTCCTCGGGAAGCTGTAACTCAGAATTCTATTTGTTAATCCTCCATTGAGTATGAAATCAAAACAGATCGTCTCCCAGAGTCGTGGTGATGAGCCAGAGTCCACCATTTCCAACAGCTATCTTCCTTGCCCCTTACAGAAATGATATAAAGAGGGAAGGATTCGGTTGAGTTCTTGGCTTGAGGAAGTTCAATCCATCATGGCAAAGGAGACATCGTGGGGAAAGTGGCTCATAGCTGTGGCATAGGGGAGGGGGAGACTGATGTTTCTAGCTTACAAAAGGATTCAGGAAGCAGAGACCTTGAGCCAGAACCAGGTCAGGCTGCAACCCTGGAGCTTGATTCAGAGGTAAGGGGCAACCACTTAAGCCAGAAGCATGAGGGAAAAGGAATGAGAATGGAGAAATACAAAAACAAATCAAAGGCAGATGTCCGAAGTCATTGAGAACATAGAACTCCATGTTAGTCCATCCAAGAGCTCTAAAGCAAAGAGGATTTCCCCTTTGCATGCCACAGTAACTCCAGAGATCCCAGAGATAGCATACAACCAGAAAGCAAGACACTGAAAACATGTAGGTTACCATGATCTGTTTAAAACAATCACAGCTTCCACTAGATCTGAGTAGAGCAGGCACAACAGCAAGCATTGTCCAGTTGTGGGATTTTGAGGGACCTGGAAGAGAACTTTCTCAGCAGGGACAATACGTCCCTGAAGATGGCCAATCTGTTCCACAGCCACCCAGGCACCATTCCACTTCTGAGTGCAACTTGGGGGCCCCCTGAGGCTGATGTTGCTGCCTTGAGAAACCTCCAAAGTGAAAACATGCACCCTGGTTCACACTAGGGATTCTAAGGAGCCAAGACTTCCAACAGGACATCGCAAGAGAACAGAGACAGGAGTCCGTAGGACACAGTGAGTTTCCATCAGTCCTCCGCTTAGAGGTTCATGGATGGACACGTGGACAGCAAATGTATGAGTGAGAAATGAGCCAAGGGCAGTCTCAGTTCTCATCCTGGCCTGAACTGCTCCGCTCAAAGTCTTACGCGACACCAGTAGCAAAGCAAAATAGGGTTTGTAGCCATGATATCAGTGAGGGTGAATACAGTATGAAATCCGTCATGCAAGGCATGGATGAACACCCTCAAACACCAACTCCGGAGGTGTTCTCAAAGTTCATCAATATGTTATGAAAATGTTAGAGGGACTAGAGGAGCCATTTTCTAAAAGATGTTTTTAGACAAACCTGAGTCTTCCCTACTCAACAGGAAAGTTGAATGTCCTGTGTCAATACTGGATACAGGTTGTCCTCAACATCCCCTTGAAAACCCACTATGAAATTTAACTCTCATATGGGACAATTAACCCTAGAGGGGCTCAGGTAATATGAGAGCAGGTCAGTTAACCCTAAGGTGGCTATGTTAACATAGGTGCAGGTCAGTTAAGCCACTAGGAGGTCAATTTATCAAAGAGGAATCAGAAAATGAATAATTACTACTCCATGAATTACAGTTGTTTGGGAGAAATAAACCCAAATAATCTAAACTGGAAACAAGTAAGACATACTTTAATAAAATGATCCTGACTTATGAAAACGCATGGGTATGTCTGGATTTTAGGAACAGTCTTGTGTCCCAGCCAAATCATATATAGGGAGCCCAGGAACTATTTTTCCCCCAGGCTCCTTTATATTTCACACACATTCTATATTGAGGCACCGGCACGGACTACCCACACAGACCTCAGAAGCTTGAAGGCACTCAGACCACAGAGGGTGGCAGAACTACACAGCTTGCAATACCGCTGGTGTCCTGGACTCTACCCAGAGTAGCAGTTCTCAGAGCAGCCTCCAGTTAGGTCAGCTGGCCTGGCCATCGTCATATTGCTTCTGCATGGACCCTTACGTAACTGCCATGCCCTGGCTCCTTCTCAATCCAAGAAAAGTGGTGATGAAGGAATTGTAGGGCATGGGGGCTTCCGAGGAAATTCCCTACTCCCAGCCTTCTTAATGAACAACAAAATGCCAACCTCTACAAGTACTCACCTTCTAAGAAAGCAAGATTCTCTGAGGCCACAAGAGAAGCTGGCAGAAGACCTGGAAGGAACAATTGAAATACCCAAGGCCTTAGACTCTTCATAGACTGCACCATGCCCAGCCTTCCCTGGGCGAGAATAATTACATAGGGCACAGAGAAGCAGCTTTGCTCAGACACAGCCACTTCATGGAGATCTGAACTTTACCCTAATAAGACAGTTTTTCCATCTCACCCCCCACACACACACACATGGTTTAATCACCAGCTCCCCAATCACCAGCTCCCCATTCACCACGGAGACTAATTTTAACATAGAGTGTAGTGTGTGTTCATACGAAAGAATATATCTGGGTTGAAACATCACACAACCTATCCATCCATCTATCTATCTATCTATCTATCTATCTATCTATCTATCTATCTATCTATCTATCTATCGGAGAACCCTATCTAGTTATCTATCTGTCTGTCTGTCTATCTATCTATCTATCTATCTATGTATCTATGTATCTATGTATCTATGTATCTATGTATCTATCTATCTATCTATCTATCTATCTATCTATCTATCTATCTATCTATCTATCTATCTATCTATCAGAGAACCCTATCTATCTATCTATCTATCTATCTATCTATCTATCTATCTGTCTGTCTGTCTATCTATCTATCTGTCTGTCTATCTATCTATCTATCTATCTATCTATCTATCTATCTATCTATCTATAGTCTATCTATCTATCTATCTATAGGAGAACCCTGGGATTCCCCTTCCCCCCAGCTAGGCACAATGTCATGTTACTGACCTATCTATTATCCCTAGCCCTCTATTTTTTTTTTTTTACTATGAGACAGGGAATGTTGCCCAACCTGCCCTTGAACTTTGCAACCCTCTGTCTTAGCTTCCTAAAATGCTGGAATTACAAGCTACTGACACCAGGCCAGCCTTGGAAATTAATTTTCATCATTAACTCAGAATAATTAACCTCCTTAATATAGTATTAGATACTCATCCAGTACAGTTCATTTTGTATACAGAAGAGGAGGGCATCCTATGTGTGTGATTAATCATTTCATTATCATCGGCTATTAGCAGTTTCTGAATTAGAATCTAAATTCTCCTATTCTAAAGCACTTGGTTATCTTTAAATCGTAATGTCACATTTGATATCACAACTACATAATAGCAGTGTGAGTGCATATATATATATATGACATATATGGCATATATATTTGTTATATATAATGTCATATTACTGACATATATATATACATGTATAAATATATATTTGTATATATATATTTGTATATATACATATACATACATATATATACATATGTACACATATATATTTAATTAAAATTTTGACAGTGTTTCTCTGTGTGTATGTCTCCCCGTCCTGGACCTCCTTCTGTAGATTATGCTGGCCTTGAACTCACAGAGATCTATGTGTTGGTCAAAAGCTACAGCGTTTCAGTTAAGGTGGATATCTGTGGTGTAGCTTGTTTATAGTTAGAAAAATGTATCATATTTTGAAAATTTGTAATAAAGTAGGTTTTAAGTTTTTTAACTACAAAAAAAATCTGAAAAATATTTTTAATTAGCAAAATACTTTTAAGATTTAAAGAATTGCATATTGTTCTAGTTTTAAGAGAGTTAAATAAAATCAATTTTGGAAGTTCACAGTACTTTCTCATATATTTCTGGATTTTAAATAAACTTATTTTATCAATACCATTTTTTACATTATAACATTGAGTTATAAACCCATTTCTACTGCATTTCAAATCCTAAACACCAATTTAGACAGTGTTGACTTTAGATATTTTTTTCTTCTAAAGTAATTACAGTAAGTTTATAAGGCCTCCGCCAATTCAGCTTCAAAGAAATGTCATATCTTTATAGAACTTTCAAGATGCCATTTTTTTACATGAAAACATTGCTATCTGGAGTTATAACCAAAATACAAACTACAAGACAGACTGTAAAAGGAGCCAGGCCTGGCACTGCACCCCAGGAAGCCGGGTTTTGGGGAGTTCCAGGCAGGAAGAGCCACATAGTGAGGCTGGAGACTCAGTCTCAACCAAACCAAAATAAATGAGTAAAGTAAAGCAAACAGCGACATGTACGTTAGAGACAGACGGTTGACACATGAGATAACGTATCCAAGGTCATACTCTAGTTAACAAATTATTAAATCAAGTCTTTTGTTGTTATAACTGAATTATAAAGTATTATCTACCAGTTTGACTTTTCCGTATTGTAAAATCATGTTTGAAATGAGGTTTTTGTTTTTGAGTTAACTCAAGAGGAAAATCCTCTCTCAAAATTGATAGCCCCAATTCCAGAAGTCTCATTCAAATTGGTTAACATTCATATGGCTGCATTTTCACAAAATCCTGCCAACAAACAAAACAGAGAATCTGATATAAACTTATTTTGTCAATACCATTTTTTACATTGTAACATTTTTTATATCTCCTCATATGGTCTCATACAGTGTATCCAGGACCACCTTCTCTGACCTTCCAGATGTCTCCAGTTTGAGGTAGTGACCCAGAGTGAAACAGGAGACTTCAAATGTGGGTTCATTTCCTCTGTGTCACTCTAACAGTCCACCGTCAGAAACCACCTGGGCTGAGAGCTTTGCTTTGGCTCCGAGTTTCAGAGGGTTCAGCTCATCATGACAGTGAAGGCGTGACGGTCAATACTACAGCCACAGTAGGGAACATGTGGCAGTTGTTACTAATTGTAGGATAAACCAGGAAGTAGACAGAACAGGATTGGTTCCAGGAGTGGGTGTTGCCATCAAACACCCACACCTAGTGACCTACTTCCTTCATCTAGACCCCCTTACCTAAGGGTTTCCCAGCTTCCCTAAACATCAAGAGTCCTTGAAAACAAACATTCAAGCATGAGACTGTGAAGACAATTCAAACCCAAAGACAAACAAAGGGCTCCATCCCTCCTTGCTGGTTTCTGATCGTCTCATTCCTATTGATCTTGGTTAGTAGGAAGTGGCCTCTAACAGGAATATTTAGTATCATTTCTCTCAGGCATACACAGGATGGAGAGAGGCATCCTATAGCCAGATCTTAATGGATGCAGCTGCCAGCTAGACAGTCATGGACATTTTGTCTTTAATTTACCTAGAAATAATGAGCATCACCCATGCCCATCTGAGCGGCGGGTGCTACCTAAAGTCATGAAGCCCTCCAAGGAGTTCTCAGAAGATAGCACTAGGCACACGTTGGCAACCACGGAAATATCTCTTATGGCTTCGAGGGAGGTCTCATCTATGCTCAGAGGCAATCAAAGGCACGTACTTCCTTAAAAACTGCATTCCTTTTTTTATTTAATTTAATTTTTAAATTTTATTTTGGTGTTGAGGATATTCCTTATGATGTGTGTAATTAGGGTTACTATGCCCATGTTACTGTGACAATCTGTCTAACAACCACCAAACCTCATTTTTCTTCATACTTCTGTATTGAGAAGATCAAGATCAACTCCTTAGTGCTTCTGTTGAGACTCCTTCCTCCCTTTTCAGCTCTGGAAAGGTCCCAGGCTCTCTCTGGCTCACAGCTCTGCTCTCACCTCCCTCCTTGCCTCAGAGTGGCCTCCCAAGTCCTCACCAGGCTCCCCACTCCTAGCACCAGAGTTCACACCCCCTGTTTAAACACCATTCAGATGACTCCTGAGAGGATGCGTTCAGAATCCTTAACAGAGAGGAAAGCTCTGCGGACCCACTTGCTTATGGAGTCCAAACAGTTGTACCCACGCAAGAAGAGGGAGAAATGGTGGGTACCAACTGCTGAAGGAGAGAACTGGTAAGCTACCGGCTAGAGGAAAAGGCCTCATGGGACTTGAAGTTGATGAGAGAAGATGTGCACATATCTTAAATGTCTTGGAAACGCAGACATGTGTTCATATACACAGAATGGTGGAAATCAGAGGTGATGCATGTTACATAATTTGTCTTTATAATTAATATATACAGTATTCACATTATGAAGGTCATGCTACATACTTTGAATATATATATATATATATATATATATATATATATATATATTGAACACTTAAAAGTTATAACAAAATCCATATCCCAATCACGTCCTCTGAATAAGGCAATATTAACCACATGCACTATCATGGATCATTAAGATGTGGCTTTAAGTTTAGGAGACCATACTTCTACTCCCTATGGAAGACATAGGGAAAGGCAGAGCTACAGACTTACCAAATATATTAAATATTTTGTCAAAGAAGCTTCAGTGGAAAACCTAGATCAGTTTGTCAGAACCCAGCTGCCTTTTGCAGAAACAATGATGGTTCTAGGTTTGCAAAACTGCATGAAGTCACCAGACTCTGGGCTTGCTTCTGAAAAAGGAGTACGGTAATGGCCATGGCTTCACACAGCTCCACCAGAGTGGTGATGGCCAGCCACCCTTACTGAGATGATCCAATAGCGACAGAACTACCAAAGTGCATAAGACATACTCTTAGGAGCTTGTCCAAAAAGTGAGACTCAAAGCTGTGAAAGCATCAGGTCAGGAGAGCAATGATCTGCCTTCAGATCAGTAAGGTCCCTAAACGTACCTGTGCCAGCTTCTGTGAGTCCCCTGTCTTTCTGAACAGGCAGTAGAACCCTGAATCTCTTCCACTATGAATGTGCAAGGGAAACAGAAACCTTTTCTCTAATAGCCTTAGTTCCACAGAAACGGGTGTACTGTGTACATGTGTGCTCTGTATAGTGAATGGCATTTGTGTTGACTAAACATGAGTGCCACATGTCTGTTACCCACCTGTGTGTGTTATGAGTTACAAGCATGTGTGTGGTGTACAAGTGTTCTGTGTGCTTTGTATGTATACAACTCATATGAATGTTGATCCACATGCATGTATATACACTCTTGCAGATGGACAGATGCATATGCTATGTACATGCACAGATACAAAGAAATGTAACTGATATATTGTACTGGTTAGTTTTGTGTCAACTTGACACAGCTTGGAGTTATCACAGAGAAAGGAGCTTTAGTTGGGGAAATGCCTCCATGAGGTCCAGCTGTGGGGCATTTTCTCAATTGGTGATCAAGGGGGAGAGGTCCCTTGTGGGTGGGATCATCTCTGGGCTGGTAGTCTTGGATTCTATAAGAGAGCAGGCTGAAGAAGCCAGGAGAAGCAAGCCAGTAAAGAACATCCCTCCATGGCTTCTGCATCAGCTCCTGCTTCCTGACCTGCTTGAGTTCCAGTCCTGACTTCCTTGGTGATGAACAGCAGTGTGGAAGTGTAAGCTGAATAAACCCTTTCCTCCCCAACTTGCTTCTTGGTCATGATGTTTGTGCAGGAATAGAAACCCTGACTAAGACATATATGCATATGTGTATTGTGTGTGTATCTGTACATGCTGTATCTGTGCATATATATATATATATATATATATATATATATATATATTGTATATATATTATATATATATATAAAATGTGCACTGTTTGCATACACATTTTGGCATGTACAGTTATATGAAGCATGCAAGTGTGGGATGTATAGGTATAGCACACATGTATAACTAGCACATTTATGATGCATGTGTACCTGTGCAGAGCAGGCTGCACACAAGCCCCTCAAATCTACCCCTCCCTCTAAGGCTGAGCAGGCAAGTCTCTCTGCATACTCTCAGCTCTGTATCCTCTTCCTCTCAACCCCCACCCCAGCTGTTCCTTCAGTTCCTTCACCTCTTGTTCTCAAAGTATTGACTGGCTTACAGACTCCCCTACCCAAGCAGAGGAAGCTGCCAAAGAGATGGAGCCACTCCCTCTAGGCATCCTTGATCAGTGTAATCACTACTAACCTTGCTCAAGGATGTGCTCCTATATCACAAAAATCTTCCCTCGACATTAGCCATAAAATGTACAGAGCTTCTGTGTTTCCTCTCTCAGTAGCCTCTGCATATATCTTTGGTTATTCTGGACACAAGCATTGGAAAGGGATCTGCTCATGTCGGTCTTCAGTCTGCCAGAAAGTCAGCCAAACACAGTGGCATATACCTGTAACCCTAACGCTTGGGAGGCATAAGCAAGAGAATCAGATGTTTAAAGTTGTCTTGCACTACAGGGGGACTCCAGTGTCCTAAAGCAATAACCAAGATAAATAGAGCTCGGTAGGCAGACAGGGCGGGAGCCAAGTCTCTATCTGCACTCCATTGTACTGTCTTTAGTTTACAGTAGATGGATGGACCACAAGTAGCTCAGTCAAGTCCCGTAAGTTACGCATGTATGCATATGGTCACATTCACAACGAGACAATGTTTTCTAAATAGTATATTCTTCAGCATCACAAATTGTCACTTCCCAGAGACTGGTGGGTCTACTCACCGTGCACACTCTCAATCCCTCTCGCAGAGCATAGGAAGTACTCTACTATAGTATACAGGAAATGCTGTATTCCTGTATTCCTGTAGTATACAGGAAATACTATAGCTAGTGTTTCTGATTACACCAGGAAAAGAAACTATCAATCTTGTTGTAAACACAATAGCTTTTAAAAAAAAAAAAAAAAAGCTGGAGTTGAAGTTCTACTATGAAACAAATAATGTTGCAAGCAGGCAGAATGTCCTTCTGAAATGTTTAGCACCAGCCAAAAGATAATACTTGGTGGAAATGGGCACAGTGGTATCAAACACTGTATACTTTCAACTGTTAATAAGGTGGCCTTTCTCCCAATATCTAGAAATAAATAAGAGAATGTAACTAAAGCCGACAATGTCAACACCAGCATGTGGTTATAAACAGGTTGCTTCTGGCCCCCGTGGAGTCTGAGCATCCCAGGTTTAAGGTAGGAGAAGTAATTTCACAACACTAGGGACATAATGAACACTCTAGGTAATTGCAGTGCAAAAAGTCAAACTGATAGAGCCATTTGGAGAAGTATAATTACCTGAAGAAATCACTAAGACAATCTTTAGCCCTGGGAACAGAATAAATTACATTTAACCATTAGTGGTTATGCTGTGTGTAAAATTAAAATTTAGCTACTGTAAAAATAAAATGGCATAATTTTAGTGAAACATCAATAAGCTAATAATCAGTGTAAAATAAGTGATCGGCTCAAGAACTAGAATTGGAACTCTCTCCTCTCCTTCATAGTAGTAACTGCGATGAATAAACACTGAGGAATCAACTATCGGGGGAATATAAGTGACACCTCAGACTTGCCTCCTCCCCCTAAGAAAAAGGGCATAATTGCCACTCCTTTAGAAATACTATTGTTATCAGAGCTGGGGTTGTCTCTTCCAAAAGTCCAGGCACAGGCACACTGCTCCTGAGGATGTCACAGGAAAGCCTCTGAGCAGAGCATACAGACAGAGGTGGGTGCTGGTGGGAGGTCCTGGCTGCACCAGCAACTAGAATGAGCCAGGGATAGGGGAGCTAGGGCAATGCCAGGCTAGCACAGCTGCCCAGAAAACTGGAAAAATCAAGGCCAGAAGTTCAGAGGGCACAGTGTAAATTGTCATCACGGGTCTGTGGTCGACTCTATGATGCTCAGACATGTGGACATCAGGGAGGAAATGCAACTCAGGGTTTAGTAGATGGCAAGCCTCGAAGACATATTCTGTGAACCCTCAAACAGAGGCAGTCCAACCAGAGGGGCTATAGACACTTTTTTTCTTTTTTGGGGGGAGGGCAGAATGAAATAGTGGCATATTTTGGGGAGCCCTGGGACCAGGTCAGTAATAAACAAGAGGTTATGCAAAATAGCTTCCAGTGGCTACGCTATATACCCAAGTGTGAAAACCCAACTGGGGCAGTCACCATATTGGGTCAGGAAAAGAAGAAGAGCAGTGATTAATACACCCTAAAGCTGAGCATCTGCCTGTAGACAAAAGCACACAGGTCTGGGACTGGGGCAATGGGGTCAGCCCTGTCCTTACTGAGGCTGATGACAAGTTCAGCAAGTGGAGTGCAGCATGACACCGCTTACCACAGGAAAACTCAGCCAATCAATCAGAGACACAAGTTGGGGGTGGCCCACTCCCTCTCTTTTACTACATCTTGGAAAGGGCAAGGGGAGGGGGATTTATTTGTTCAAATACTAAAAGCTGAGTCACCCAGCAGTGTAGGAATGTCCTAGATGCAAAGTATTTGTTTCTCATGGAAAATAAATTATAGATTTTACTGGGATCACTGACAATTATAACCACGCTTCACAAATATGGACTGTTTATTACGAAACTGGGTGGAATCCTATGGTTATAACACAGTACTACCACTTAGATCTCTGTTTGAATCAGTTCTAGGAATGAGATTCAACAGTGTTGTGTGATTTTTTCCACCTAGTTACTTCAATTAAAATAAGAAATAGATACGTTTATTCTTCATCAGTCGGGGCTTAAATGAGTTTACTACTGTCTGGAGTGAGGTGTACACTTCTTCCTGGAGCTGGGATTCAAGGAACAGTGATGAGAGAAATAAATCCAAAAAATGAAAGTCAATGACCACAGTGACACACACAGTGGTTTTAATATCTCATGTGATTGTATTTATCGTAATACAAGTCAGAGCTGTAACCAAGTGGAATCCATCCAAATGTCAAATGGATTCTGGTGCCTATCCAAGCTGGGTAAGTAAAAATGCCGACAGTTTAGAATCAGCATCGTTCTTTCACAATACAAAAACACTACTGTAAATATTAAGGCAGATAATGTGTTAGGCAGGTAGGAAAAATGGAGATAAAATGGGTTAAACAGAATGAAAAGTTAGCAATTTTGGAGTAAGTAGTCTCTGAAATTAGAATACCTTATGTGTTAAAAATATAACCTGACATTTTTATAACGTTGCAATTACAGCCTTAAATAAGCTAAAAAGGCATAGTCGTTTTCCTTAAATCTTAATTATTTGCCTAATAAAAATGTAACGGATGAATAATAATACCAGATCTGAAAAGAAATATTTAACAAGGAAATTCAAACTGAAAAAGAATCACATAATCCTCGCAGCACTTTTTAATAGCATGTGTTGAAGCGTGCAGGATGGTAGAGTTTTAGTTGTCCCTGGGCAGGGTAGGATTTCGAAGATGCCCTGTGTGTCCTTGGGGGTAGAGAAGAACAGCCAGTGCTCCCAGAGGAAGCCAGGAATGGCCTTGAGTGGGGATCAAGTCCGCAAGGGGAGCTTAGTGCAGAAATAGAAGGGATAAGCCGGCTTCCACAGGCTGAATGGGACTCCAGGAAGGCCGAGGAGACAGCGCCACCTCCTGTTGACAGAAAATAATGCAACTTTTCCAACCCCATGTGAGCTCAGGGCAGCAGTGGTTATTATTGGACCACAGGGGACAGACTCACCAGTATAAAACCCAAGTGCCTTTTTCCATGAAATTGTTAATGTCTTTTCCTTAGAAGGCCTTTAGAAACCTTCTTTATTTCATCTTATGCAACGAAATTGCTCGGTCTAACTGAATAGCCAGTTTCTGAGAACCATACTACCTAGATGTACGCATAATGTATGCACGTATCGTAGCATCTTAACGTACTACACTGACATATGTCATATGTAAATTGTAATTTTTAAATGACAGTTAACTGCTAAGGGTGACTGGCGTCAGAATGAAAGTGACCAATAAGAACTGCTCTGGGGAGTTTACAGGTGACAAGGGGGTAAGCGGGCTTCCCCGGCTGGGGTAGCTAGTTTTCTCCAATGCTAATCAGCGAGTTTCTCTTTATACTGTAAGTACAGTGCAACCCCTTGGTACTAGCACAGCACAGCACAAGGAAAAAGGAAGGAATGAGAGGCCCTTTTTCTGTGGGACTCACCCAACCTGATGTGATTAGTTACATATGCTCACATTTCATAGCACAGAACCCTGGGACGGTAGTCATTTAAAAACAAGGGTCTGGATTCAACGGCTTCCCTCTCATCCTGTGCTTCAATGCCACCCTCTCTGGCTTCTCAAAAGTGTGTTGTTTGAGCCATCCTGGAATGAATATATATATATATATATATATATATATATATATATATATATTACAACCGAAAACTATACAGATAAGTAGACATTAGAAGTTGTTACATGTATTTCAGAAAAAAAGGACAAATTTAATTTCTGATATTTAAAACAAGTAAATACAATTTTCTAAATTAGACCCTGTTTGCGTGTTCACCATGAGGCATGTCTCCTGGTAAAAATCAAGTAACTCCCTATTTTAAAATACATGGGATTGGCCTATGATGTCACAGGCACCAGAAGAAATTCTATTGGTGAGATCAAAAGGGTCTGAAAGAAAGAAGGACATGTAACAGGAGCAGGAAACAAGGGGAAGTATTGGTATCCTACAGTGCCCGCTTAACTTATCTCTGCAGGAATAGCAGCTCTGAAAAAAAAAAAAAAAAAAAAAAAAAAAAAAAAAAGGCTAAGTGATTCCATTACGAAGCATGCCTTCAAAACGACTAGAAACCTCTGCCCCTTCCC
>NC_034596.1:28985188-28998343 GCF_900095145.1 Mus pahari
AAAAAAAAAAAAAAAAAAAAAAAAAAAAAAAAAAAAAACATTCACTAAACACAAGTCCTGCTGAGAACTGCAGACTCAGTCTATGGAATGGTTGATTCTCAGAACAGAACTTTAGGAAATGACCTAACTCTGAAAATGTGTGTGAGCCACCAAATCTGGCCCAATTGCTATTATTCAAACAAGCAGCCATTATAGTGAATAATTGTACTTTTGATGTCAGAGAGAAAAGTTAAAATAAGGCTACATTAGATCCAGTATAATTATTTTTCTAAGTAGATGCTCCAAATTCTGGGAACGGAAACGATGGCATAGCTAGGCATCGCAAGCTCAGTCAGTAATGTTATGCACAGTGATTGTTAAGAAACTGCGGAGTTCTTCAAAGGTGTCTATGCTCCTGGGATTTGTCAGACACCATCCATCAGAGGTTCAAGTACTGCAGCATGAACTGCAGGTAACACAATCCTGGGGTATTGAGACTGTGCAAGGATCAATCTTAGCAGATTTACTTTAAATACAACCCCGAACCTCACACACTGGACTTTAGCACTACATTACTGCGGACAGTTCCCTTCAAGTCCAGTTCTGATGGGCCATTTCACATCATCAAGGTTCCTGTGACACATAAGATACTGAACAGGTCTTGGACTGTCTTTGAGACTTAGTGATCAACATGGAGCTCAACAAGCTTATTTGAAGACATCCGTGTCACGCATGCACTTAAAACTGAAGTCTGCCAAAACTCAACGGAAAGGTTCAAAGTAAAATAAATCACTTCAATTCTTCTAATGGTAACAGTTACTAACAAGACTTGTTGCAAGAATATTTCCCCAAATGCACTGTGGGAGGACATTCTATTGAAGTCCCGAGAACCACCAGAAAACCAGAGGCACTTGCTTCCTTCTATTTCCAGGTAATCTAAGTGGATTTCCTAAGTGTGAGTCCCATCTACTTGTACATTGCAAAGTATTAAAAAAACAAAAAAAAACAAAAAAACTAAAACAAACAAAACCCAAAATCCTACCACATTTCACCCCAAAATGTGGACGATGTTGAGGGACCCTGTAGGATGGGTTCAGTTTGCAAAGCAGATACACTGGTCTCGACACATTAAACATACCACTGTGCACTAGCAATTTCTGAAGCCTTGTGACTGGACAGTTAGCAGCCACTGCAGCTTACAGTCTTAGAAACCTTTGTTACCCTAAAAGGACCTTATATTCTCCAGTAGTGCTGAAGGTTTGGGCGCCTGAGCAAAGTTAAAAAAGGAGGCGTGACTGCACCCCAGGACACACGCACACAGCTTCCTAAGGCCACGATAAACAGCTGCTGTCTTGCACCCTTTCCAGAACACTTGGCTGAGTTGTGTGGGTGGCAACTTGAAGGTTTCCAAGAACTTTCCGTTTTTTGTTTAAATCAACATTTCAGGGTTTTGTCAATCAATAGTTCTCGTTTTTTTGTTTTTTTTTTTAATAGGGGGGTGGGTGGGTGGGTAGGACCTAGAATAGACTTTTAAAAACATGTTGCAAAGTTGGCCCATCAACATCCTCTTGGTTTCTGGGAGATACTGAGCTGGTGGCCCAAGCGATAGGCAGATAGGCAGAGGCAGTCGGTACCACACCACATCAAGGGGACAACAAGAACCCCTGCATAGTGCCTGAGCTGCTGCCAGAGCCCCTGCCTGGGACCAGAGAGACCACTCCTCGGAGGAAATACTGGACAGAGCCCAAACCCCATGGTCTGGAAGACCTTAGTTACCACGCAGTAAAGGAAAGCACCTGTGTCCCATGACCCAGATGTTAAAGATAAGAAAATTAAAATCCTGCACGCTGGTAAATGTGATGCAAGGAAGACAAGATTGCGGTGCCCAGGGGCTAGTGTTATCCACTATGCCCAGGGCCCAGAGCCAACCCCCTCCCACAAGAGCCACCCGGAAAGGGGGGACACAAGGACTCAAGAAAGGAGGAGGCGCTGGGAGAGGAGGGTAGGCAGGGAGACTGAAGGGACTCAGAGGTTGAGGAAGAGGGCCTCCAGGGGACCCCACTCACCCGCGCGGGCACCAGTAGGTGACTAGGACGCCCGAGGGGGGCGGCCAGGGACTGCGATCCCTCGGCGCTCATCGCCGCCCACGCGGCTAGGCGTGCGCTTCGGGCTCCGGAGCTCCTAAGTCCAGCGCCAGCACGGCGCCCGCGCCCCTCTGTGGACCCGCTGGGGCGGACAGAGCCAGCAGCCACTGCGCTAGCAAGCAGGGCAGGCACGGAACCCCGCCCACCTCCCAGCAGCCCGGCCCCTACTACACTGCTCACCGCCCACCAAGCTCCGCCCGTTACCATCAAGCCACGCCTCGTGCCCGGTAACCCCGCCCATCAGCTCTGCCCTTCCACCTCCAGTCAGCGAGGGATAAACTGGTTTGTGAGAGCTCTAAAGCTGGTTCCCACCTCCTTGCAGGGACCATCACTTCCCGCACCTTGGTCAGCAGAGTAGAAAGCTTTAACAAGCTCAGATGCGCTCATCCCTTAGGGTTGGAAGGCTAACCGGGCACCTGGGTCATTGGGGACCAGGAAGCTATTACCAGTGGATTCTGGTGATATGATCACTGGCACTTACAGATGCTTCCTGGCCACTTCTGCTGGCAAAGCTTCTTAGATTCTTAGTGTATTGGTACTTTGTCCTGACAACAGCCTTGGGTCCTTTTGGTGTTTCCGGATTTCTACACCGTCGCCTAGCCTGGCTACCCTAAGGACCCCCTTTCTGGGGAAAATGAGAGCATATGAACGTACTAAGTCCTTCAGCCTCAGTGGTCTCCATTCCTGTATGCCTGTCTTTCCCTCTCTTGGCATCTACTTTGGGCTCCAGTTCTCACTCTGAGGCCACCCTGAGGTCTGTGCCCCTAATTTCACTCTGCCTCCCTCCCTCACTTTCCAAGAGGGCTCCAGCTTAGTCACCAGTCCCAGTTAAGAACGTCTCTTATTTGATCAAATTTGTAACAAAAGAAATGTCATAAAAGTGATATTGGATTTTATAGATTCACATCATACTAGTATAAATGTAAGTAAAAATTAGTCTGAACTAAAAGTCTATGCCTGTCTGCACCCTCACCCAAGGGTTGCCAGTACTCAAGTAAAAAGCAAACATATATTTTCCTCCCTCTTCAGGTCTTATACCTCAGCCCTGTCACTCACAGGCATGAATGTGCCAGTGGACAGCACCCTGAGATGCTTATCTTGACTTTACTGCTGCACTGTTAGGAAAAAATGGCCGTCTAATGTGGGGTTTTCATGGCCCACAATGGACAAACAAACCATGCACAGCCAAAAACCTGAGCAGCCCTGGGTTTGTGGCTTTCCACATTCCCAAGACTTATTTAGTACCTGCCTTCAATTCTGTGGCTTTGGTTCATGGACAAAGAGCATTACGACCATCCTTTTATGCTTTCCCGGTATAAAAAAAAGCCTTAGATGACCGGATAAAAAATGTTTAGCAATTTTTTGTTTGTAGAAAAAACCTAGCATAAGAATGAGATCATGCAGCTCATTTGAAGTTGCATTTTGAAAAGTACATGAGTTCAATCTCTGAGAAATCAGAGCTCTAAAGATAGACGTTTTACAAAGGGAAAACTCATCCCATAGTCTGAAGGAGAGACAAGCATGTAGCTATTCATCATGTTAGAGTTGGTAGCCTGAATATTAGTTCAAATTTTGCAAGTGAAAAAAAGACACGGGCATCTTTTGCTGAAACCTAAGCTAATTATTAACTTGTTAAATTCCGTGTCTTTCTTGGTGCTCACTGGAGCCCTGTCTGTACTCATTCTGTTTCTTGATTCAGGATATGTGACATGCACCAGGGCTGCCTTGGGAAACTATAGAGTTCAGGCTTGAACTGTAGTTTCTCAGATTCAAGAGCTAGGACTGCTCGTAAACAGTCCTACTGTTTCATTCCCGAAACAGTAGGACTCCAGTTCACAAAAGTTAATAGTAAAACATTGACCAGCCAAAAAAAAAAAAAAAAAAAAAAAAACCCTGAGCAGGCCTATGTGGTGTGAATTTCCTACAGTTTGACTCAGAAGTTTCCATGGTGCAAGTAGAGTTCTTTCCTGAATGTTCCCCAAAGTGAGTCACTGTCTCC
The DNA here is from genome assembly GCF_900095145.1 of Mus pahari. Lineage (NCBI taxonomy): Eukaryota > Metazoa > Chordata > Mammalia > Rodentia > Muridae > Mus > Mus pahari. The sequence continues at coordinate 28,989,311 of NC_034596.1, forward strand.
TTAACTATTAACTCCAGTTAACAGAAACACACAGCCGTTGTGACAGGAAAGCCATGGCACTGGGAACCGGGTGAAGCTGGTGCATTGCGTCTACAGTCAGGAAGAAGGAAGAGATGAATGCTTGGTGTTCAAGTCAATTTCTCCTTTTTATTCAGTCCATGACTCCACAACGTGCATCGATGCAGCCCACATTCAGAGCGGGTCTTCCCACCTCACTTAAATCAATATAGGAACTCCCTCACTAACATGCTCAGATGTCAGAATACAGTCCAGGAATGGAGTCTCCTGTGAGGAGAAGTCTAGGTGCTTGTGGGAACACCACGAAGAAAATAAGACAAGAGACTGGCAACCTCCATTTCTTCAAAACAAGGAGTTGTTCTTGGAATGTGTTTTTGTACTTCTGGGTATAGTAGATAGCAGTGAGTTTCTTCAGATTACTTATTACGTCTTGCTGCTCTTACTCAATTAAATATTTATGCCTCTTTGGGAAAACATGTTTTTTGCCACATGACCTTTGTCCCCCTGACTGGATACAGCTTGAATCCATGAGAATGTTACCCACATGACCTTTCTTTCCTCTCAGAGTATAAATTGTCTGGGGCTCTGTATAAAGTTGGCTATTGAGTCCTTAGTCTACCTCATTTATTGGCTTTTTTTCTCCCAGATCTCTCAGCCTCTGGAGCAGTGACACCCATAGTTTGTCTTCCAGAAGTGGTTCTGCTTTCTTCCAAGCAGATACTCAGTATTAACCACAAGATATGCTCACCCCATTTCTCTGAAGCAGAGGAAAGGAGGCTGTCAGTGGTCTTGGTCCTACTGTCTGCATCAGAGGGACACAGCAAATGTCTGAAAGACTAACCATGAGGCCTGCCTATTACTAGCTAAAAGTGGCTTCTGTAATGCCACCACAGGGTCCCTGTCTTTGACACATGGGCCTGGGGGGGGGGGGATACTCAACACCAAACTGTAGTCCCATCCTTCTGTAGAAAGCTTATGCTTCGATATCAGATTTTTTTTTTTTTTTTGCTAATATAGCAAAGACTGATTCAAATTATACAGATGTTTCTAATAACGTCCATTCCCATTTGCTTTCCTTGGCTCCAGGTCTAGCTCTGGATCACGTGTTACTATGCCAGGAATTGCTTCAGTCTTGATATTTTGAGTTTGATTGAACTCTTTCCCTGGTTTGATTTATTAATATATACTTTTAGTGCTATCACAATACATTAGACTAGAAAGCATGATGCTAAATCTGCCCCAACTCTCATCATGTTAACTAAATCACTTGGTTAAGTTAATGACTCCAGACTTATCCACTGTAAAATTAAGTAATACATATTGTAAATACGCAGAAAATTTTTGACCATAAGCATGAATTGGTTCCTCCATTTCTGGAACGTGATATCTCAAGGATGAGTCACTGTCTCACCTAGTATCTGTGGCCCAGTAGCTGAGCGTTACTGGCCGTGAAGGTCTTCTGGGCTCAGGTGGCCCTGGAATTATGTTCAGGTCGCAATCCTTCTCCTCCAGTCAACTTCAAGAAACGCATGTGGATAGCATCTGATCTCCCTCAGAACAAGCAATAAGGTATGGTCCCCAACTACTGTATGGCCTAGCTTCAGAAAGCGCCCACAGTACTGCCAGGAAGAGAGACTGTGATCGACTTGTGGGCACTGTTCAGTCCTTGTGTGAAGAAACGGGGACAGCACCAGCCGGAGAGCATCCCGTAATAGGGACTGCAACGTCACGTGTGTGACAGTGGGTAGTTGGGATGGCCATTGGTGTGACCCTTGCCATGCCCATCATTGAGAGTGGCCAGATAATAATCTTATAGTGTCATTGTGTGTATGTGTAGGTGTGTAGGGGGATGGGCACTAGGCTTGGATTGATGATCATTTGAAAAGTACTTTGGCTTTTTGCTCATCAATTTTATTATTTCCTTCCACTTTGTACAGGCTTAATATCTGGAGTTCTTTATGTTTATTGGGAAGGATACTCAGCATATTAATGCTGTCCTCCCTATTTTTATAAGCTGTCTATTCATGCTATAGTTTTTTTCTTTGGGGGGGTATTTTTATGTATGTATGTATGTATGTATGTATGTATTTATTTATTTATTATTTTCTTTATTTACATTTCAAATGCTATCCCGAAAGTTCCCTATACCCCCGCGCCCCTGCTCCCCTCCCCACCCACTCCCACTACTTGGCCCTGGCCTTCCCCTGTGCTGGGTCATATAAAGTTTACAAGACCAAGGGGCCTCTCTTCCCAATGATGGCTGATTAGGCCATCTTCTGCTACATATGCAGCTAGAGACATGAGCTCAGGGGGTACTAGTTAGTTCATATTGTTGTTGCACCTACAGGGTTGCAGCTCCCTACAGCTCCTTGGGTACTTTCTCTAGCTCCTACATTGGGGACCCTGTGTTCCATCGAATAGCTGACTGTGAGCATCCACTTCTGTGTTTGCCAGGCACTGGCATAGCCTCACAAGAGGCCGCAATATCAGTGTCCTTCAGCAGAATCTTGTTGGCAGGTGCTGGGTTTAGTGGCTGATGATGGGATGGATTCCCGGATGGGGTAGTCTCTGGATAGTCCAACCTTTCATCTTAGCTCTAAATTTTGTCTCTGTACCTATATCCTTTCATGGGTATTTTGTTCCTTATTCTAAGGAGGAATGACGTATCCACATGATGGTCATCCTTCTTGGTTTTCTTGTGTTTTGCAAAATGGCTATAGCTTTTTTGAAGCTTAGTTTTTTCTAACTTTATTAAATATTAACTTTACTATGACTATTTTAATTGATGTTTATAGATTGTAATGTGTCAAATTTAAGATGACAAAACTTTCATTTCCCCATATTCCTGTATTAATTCTTTTCAACTAAACAGGTTTTACTTCTTTTTTTAACAAGTCAAAACTCAGTCATATTTGTCAACTCTTTTTTTCTGTCTCTAGTCATTTTTGATTATATGATCTTATCATTAGTCAAGAGGCATTATAATAAGGCTGTGAACCCAGTTTTGCCCCTGTAATTTTGGAATAACATTATTTTACATGAGACAGTTTAGGGTTGTAGCATTACCCTCATGCAGTAGATTATGACACAAGCTTTCTCAGAGAGCCAGAGGCTGACATTACCCGCAGTATAGAAGATGATCACACGGGGGTTGTACACTGGTGCAAGCAGGTGTGTGGGGCACTAGCAGCACGGGAGGAGCTCTGCCTTGGGTCCTCAACAGACCTGATGAAGCTGCTTTGAGGATCTAGAGCTCCAGAGATGGGGGAGATGGGGTCCTGCACATTGTATCCAGGGAGGACAAGTACTGGAGAGCATCTATGGCTGTGCTGATCAGTCATATGGCGAGGGGAGAGACTGAGGTTCTGCGGGTGACCCACCTATTTGAGAGCTTGTGCAGATGGTGAGGGAGGCAGCTGGGATAAGTAAGGAAATGAAACTGACTTTGTGGTTTCTAGCTCCAAGTTTTCAGATGCAAGTGGTAACCTAGAGTAGCTGCAGAAACCAGAAAAGTCAAATGGTACAACAGGAGACGTGGGGGGGGGGGGCACAATAGAGAGGGAAATATCAGAGTACAAGTATTTTGGATGAGTAAATGGAAAAAAGAGAGGGAAGTTTTAACTGGGGTTGGGGTGATGATAAATACAGAAGAAGGATGAAGGCAGGTAAAACACCAGTCATAAGAAACCATACCATTAACTGTCTAGCTAAAAATAGCAGTAATGCATGTAGTGAGTATATAAATACACATACAGAGTGAAAAATTCTTGACCAGTAATGATCATTGTAAGAGCCTCAACAACTAACAAAAGCCTCAATACAAACATTAAGAAACCCTTTTTGGATTTTCCAGCCATCTGCCCTACCACCTTCATCAAATGTGAGGATCCTGAACCATACAGGTTGGCTTCCCTTTCCTGACCCATCTTTCCAGCTCGCTCAGTCTTCTGGGGACACCCCAAGCTGCCCTGAGCACTCTGCTATCCCCAGCAGACCTCCATTCTCCTGCCATCTCTCTGCCCACCTCCATCAGAACTGCAGATCCTGAACCATACAGACCTGCTTATTCAGAACCATACAGTCAAAGGATGCCCATCAGAGGCCTGCCACAACAGGAGCATCAAGGTTAACCCTACTCCAAATACCTACTACAACATTAACATCCAGACACCAAAGCCATCCAGATGGCTAAAGGCCCTCTAAAGAACACAATCAACAAAAGCAAGGGCAATATGTCACCTTCTAGAGCTACCCTACTACAGGAAGCCCTGGATATCCTACCTAACACAATGGAAGGTCAAAAAAATGACCTTAAATTCAGTCTTACAAAGATGATAGAGGCCTTCAAAGAGGAAATGAATAAGTTCCTTAAAGATATACAGGGAAATACACAGGTGAAGGAAATAAATAAAACTGTGCAAGACCTGAAATTGGAAATAAAAGCAATAAAGAAAACAAAAATTGAGGGAATCCTGGAGATGGAAAACCTGGGGAAGGGAACAGGAACAACAGAATACAGGAAGTAGAAGACAGAATCTCAAGCATAGAAGATACAATAGAAGAAATTAATAATTTAATTTCAAAGAAATGTTTAATCTAAAAAATTTCTGACACAAAACATCCAGAAAATCTGGAATACCATGAAAAGACCTAACCTAAGAATAATAGGAATAGAAGAACCTGAAGAGTCCAAGTTCCAAGGTGAGAAAAATATTCTCAACAAAATTATAGAAGAAAACTTTTCCAAACTAAAGAGATGCCTATAAACAAACAAGAAGCTTATATATCACCAATCAGACTGGCCAGAATAAAAATTCTCCCAGCATGTAATAATTAAAACACAAAATCTACAGAACAAAGAAAATATTAAAAGCAGCAAGGGGAAAAGGCCAAGCAACATACAAAGGCAGACCTTTGAGAATATACCCAACTTCTCAAGAGAGACTCTAAAAGCTAGAAGGGCCTGGGCAGATATATTGAAACCACTAAAAAAAAAATGCAGATGCCAACCTAGACTACTATACCCAGTAAAACCCTTAATCCCCATAGATGGAAAAAAACCAAGATATTCCAAGACAAATCCAAATTTAAACTATATCTATCCACAAATCCATCCCTACAGAAAATACAGAAAAACTCCAACCCAAGGAGGATACCTACATCCAAGAAAACAATTATCACTGGTCATTAATATCTCTAAACATCAATGGACTCAATACCCCAATAAAAAGGCACAGGTTAACAGAATGAGTGGGAAAACAGGATCCATCATTCTGCTGCATGCATGAAACACTTCTGCGATAAAGCATTACCACAGAGTAAAAGACTGTGTGAATATTTTCCAAGCAAATAGACCCAAAAAAACAAGCTGGAGTAGTCATTCTATTATCTAATAGAATAGACTTCCAAAGAAAAATAATCAAAAGAGACAGAAAAGGACACTTTACATGTGTCAAAGGAAAAATCTACCAAGATGATATCTGAATTCTGAACATCTATGCCTCAAATACAAGGGTACCCACGTTTGTAAAAGAAACATTGCTAAAGCTTAAATTGCACATCAAACCGCACACAATATTAGTGAGAGACCTCAAAAAATAGTGGGAGACCTCAACACCCCATTCTTATCAATTAACAGGTCATTCAGACAAAAAAACTAAACAGAGAAATAATAAAACTAAGAGACATTATGAATCAACCAGTCCTAACAGACATGTATAGAATATTTCACCCAAACACAAAAGAATACTCATTCTTCTCAGCACCTCGTGGATCCTTCTCCAAAATTGACCATATAATCAGTCACAAAGAAAGCCTCAACAGTTACAAGAAAATTGAAATAATCCCTCTTATCTAATCAGACCACCATGGATTAAAGCTGGATTTCAACAATAGAAACACAAGAAAGCCTCCATGCTCATAGAATTGAAGAATTCTCTACTCAGTGATATCTGTCCAGGGAAGAAATAAAGAAATTAAAGACTTCTAGAATTCAATGCAAATGAAGACACGATATATAGGAGATAATGAAAGCAGTGCTAAGAGGAAAGTTCATGACACTAAGTGCTTCCATAAAGAAACTGGAATGTTCTCATAGCACACACACACACACACACACAGAGAGAGAGAGAGAGAGAGAGAGAGAGAGAGAGAGAGAGAGAGAGAGAGAGAGAATCCAAATAAGCAAATGCAGAAATGAAACGGGAGGCAGTCACTGAGGAAATTCAGAGAATCATTAGGTTTTACTTCAAAAGCCTGTATTCTACAAAATTGGAAAATCTTAAAGAAATGGATGATTTTCTAGACAGACACCACTTACCAAAGTTAAATCAATGATCTTTGGTAAACTATTTAGAGTCCTATAACCTATAAGGAAAACAAAACAAAACAAAAACAACAAAAATAGGAGTCAACTAAAAAAAAAAGCCCCGGGCCAGAGGGTTTTAATGCAGAATTCCTCCAGACTTTCAAAGAAGAGCTAACATCAATGTGACTCAAACTATTCCACAAAATAGGGACAGAAGGGAAAGTGCCAACCTCATCCTATGAAACCATAGTTAGTCTGATACCTAAACCACACAAAGACTCAAGAAAGAAAGACGATTTTAGACTGATTTCACTTACGGACATTGATGCAAAAATGCTCAATCAAATCCAGGAACACATCACAAACATCATCCAACATGATCAAGCAGACTTCAGCCCAAGGATTCAGGGATGGTCCAATACATGAAAATCCATCAATGTAATCCACCACATAAACAAACTGAAAGAAAAAAACAATCACAGTATCATCTCATTAAATGCTGAAAAAGCCTTTGGCAAATTCCAAAATGCGTTCATGGTAAAACTGTTAGAAAGGTCAAGTATACAAGGCACATACTAACAATTATCAAATCAATATACAGCAAGCCAATTGCCAACAACAAACTAAATGGAGAGAGATTTCAACCGATTCTACTAAAATCGGACACAAGACAAGGCTGTCCACTCTCTCCCTATCTATTCAATATAGCACTTGAATTTCTAGCCAGAGCAATAAGACAACTAAAGAGATCAAGGGGATACAAATTGGAAAAGACGTCAAAGTTTTGCTATTTATGGATGATATGATAGTATACATAAGCAACCCAAAAAATTCTACCAAAGAACTACAGCTGATAAACACCTTCAACAACACGACTGGGTACAAAATTAATTCAAAAGAAATGCACAAATGATAAATGGGCTGAGGGAAAAATTGGGAAACAACACTGTTTACAATAGCTTTGAATAATATAAAATATCTTGGTGTAACTCTAACCAAGCAAGGGAAAGAGCTATATGACAAGAACCTCAAATCACTGAAGAATGAAACAGAGGAAGACATAAGAAGTTGGAAATATCTCCCATGCTCATGGATTGGTAAAATTGATATAGTGAAAATGGCCATCATACCAAAAGCAATTTATAGATTCAATACACTTCTCATCAAAATTCCAGCAAAACTCTTTACCGGCCTTGAAAGAGCAATTCTTAACTTCATATGGAAAACCAAAGAACCCAGGATAGCCAAAACAGTCCTGAACAATAAAAGAACTTCAGGAGGCTCTGTGCCCCAGTGCAGGGGAATGCCAGGGCCAGGAAGCAAGGGTGGGTGGGTTGGTGAGCAGGGGGAGGCAGGAGGGGATGGGGGTTTTTGGAAAGGGGATAACATTTGAAATGTAAATAAAGAAAATATCTAATAAAAAAAGAATAAAATTTAAAATGTTAAAAAAAAATCCCCATCAATGACCTCAAGCTATACTACAGAACAATTGTAACAAAAACTGCATGGTATTGGTATAAGAGCAGACTGCTTGATCAATGGAATCAAATCAAACACACAGAAATAAACCCACATACCTATGGGCACATGATTTTTTGACAAAGACAATAGAGAAAAGAAAGCATCTTCAACAAATAGTGCTGGTCTAACTGGATGTCTGCATGTAGAAGAATACAAATAGATCCATATCTATCACTCTGCACAAAACTCAAGTCCAAGTAGGTCTAAGACATCAACATAAAACTGGATACACTAAATCTAATAGAACAGAAATTGGGGAATAGCTTTGAACACATTGGTACAGGAGACAGCTTCCTAAACATAACACCAATGGCTCAGGCTCTAGGACCGACAATGGGACCTCATGAAAATGAAAATCTTCTGTAAGGCAAAGGACACTGTCAATAGGACAAAATAGCAGCCTGCTGATTGCAAAAGGGTCTTCACCAACCTTATATCTGACAGAGGGCTAATATTCAAAATTTACGAAGAACACAAGAAGTTAGATGCCAACAACCCAAATAATCCAACTGAAAAATAAGGTGCAACGATATACAGAGAATTTTCAATAGAGGAATACCAAATGGCTGAGAAGCACTTAAAGAAATGTTCAAAGTCCTTAGTCATCAGGGAAGTGCAAATCAAAACAACTCTGAGATTCTACCTTACACCTACCAGAACGGCTTAGATTAAAAACTCAAGTAACAGCACATGCTGGCAAGGATGCAGATCAAAGGGAACACTCCTCCATTGCTGGTGGGAGTGCAAACTTGTACAACCACTGTGGAAATCAATTTAGCAGTTCCTCAGAAAACTGGGAATAGTTCTACCTCAAGACCCAGCTAAGCCACTCCTGTGCTCCACCATTCCACAAAGACACTTGCTCAACTATGTTCATAGAAGCTTTATTCATAATATCCAGAAACTAGAAACAACCTAGATGTCCCTCAACTGAAGAATAGATAAAGAAAATGTATACATCTACACAATGGAATGCTACTTGACCATTATGAACAAGCACATCATTAACTTTGCAGACAAATGGATGGAACTCGAGAGTATCATCCTGAGTGAGGTAACCCAGACCCAAAAGTGGATATTAGCCATAAAATACAGTATACCTATTGTACTGGCTAGCTTTGTGTCAACTTGACACAGATGGAGTTATCACAGAGAAAGGAGCTTCAGTTGTGGAAATGCCCCCATGA
>NC_034596.1:28999369-29008700 GCF_900095145.1 Mus pahari
CTGCTCTGGCAGACAGAGCCCTCCCAGGTGGCCACCTTTCCTCTGGCAGGGAAGGTGCCCAGATGTCTGGAGCCCTAAACAGGGTCTTTCCCAGAAGCTAGATTGCTTCTGTCTGTCCCAAAGCTGTGTAGCTTCTGTAGTCCACACTCTCACCAGTGCAGACTGGAGCCTGGGCGAACCAGAGCAAAGATGGCTTCCTTCCCAGCTCAGGCAGTGAGAGTGCTCCTGGGCGGACACCTCTCCTTGGTGGGGATGGTGCCTGGATGTCTGGAGCCAGAAAACGGGTCTGTCCCAGAAGCTGTGTCCCTTCTGCAGTTTGCCCTCTTCCCGGAAACGACCGGAGCCTGTGCGCACCCAACAGCCTAATTCTTAACTACATTTTAAATATTTATCCTTATACCCACAGATGAGTGGAGTTCACACCCCTCATCAGAGATAATTCCCTTTGCAACAGATGGAAACCATTGCAGAAAACCACAACTGATTAAAATGCAGAGAATAAGATACTCTGATTCCTAGTTCCAATTGATAAATCTATAATGCAGTTCCTGCACATAAGGTTCAAGGATCATTGGGAAAAAAAAGGTTGGAGTAAATATTGTAAGAACCAGAGGAATGGGGAGTGTTTTGAGAGATGATGTCTCCTAGAAATGTCCAGAGGCTACAGCCATGAAATCTCATTAGCATGGCTGCCTAAACAAGACAAAAACAAGGGTCATGCTAACACAAACCAGGGATGTTCAGTGACCTCAACTACTGACAGTGAAATACAAGTAATGGGGCAATGCTGAGGGCACAGAAGTGCTCTTCCCCAAAGAGCTTTTACTATAATTGCAGAATTTAACAAGAAAGGAATGGAGGAAAGAAGGAAGAGAGGGTGGAAGAGAGGGAAGAAGGGAGGGAGGGAGGGAGGGAGGAAGGAAGGAAGGAAGGAAGGAAGGAAGGAAGGAAGGAAGGAAGGAAGGAAGAAAACCTTTTTAAAAACACTAATTTAACCCTAGGGCTCACACAGCAAACCTTACACATTGGAAGTGTGCTTAGGGACAGGCTTAGGGACAGGGGCTTAGGGGCAGGGGCTTGACCACAGGGTCTGTCAAGCAGCTGCTGGGTGGGTATTTCCTCCCCAGTGTTGCAGGCTTGTCCACAGCAGTCTCCTTTATTCATCCATTGCTATGCACTTATTCTTTCTTGATGTTTTATGTGTTGCCACAGATGTAGGTTTTTATCTATCACTTCACTACTTCTTTTCTTGCTGTCTAATGTCTCTCTTGAATCTTATCTTCTTTTCACCCAGTTGCGTTTTTATATATGTGATTTTTAATTGTGTTATTTATACACGACTTCTTGCTTTCCTTCTCAAGGGTTTCTCCTGAAGCTCATCTTCATAAAGTGGCTTTATCTTGTTCCTCTGTCACTACCCAGAAGGGTGAGGGCCTTTGAGACTTCAAACAAGACCCAGGCAAGATCATTCTCCCACATACACAGGCTTCTTTGGACTTACCTTTTAACTTCAACAGGGACAGAGCAATAGAGTGCTTCTTTTACAGAATTTGTTGAGCTTCATCTGCAGAGTGCTGTGTACTCCACTTCTCCTCTGTCTCTGTCTCTGTCTCTGTCTCTGTCTCTGTCTGTCTCCCTCTCTTGCCTGACCTCATTCCTTCTCTGACTTCCATTAACCTCATGGGTCATTCTGCAGGCGCTGCCTTATCATGAGGTTGGAATTCCTGGGAAGACCTTGGGAAGGAAGATCAGCGGAGTAATACTTTAAATGTGCAGAATTAAACACAAAGCAATCACACGAAAACAGGTCAAACACTTTAAACTGTAATTTATTGTAAGTGCGTGATTTTCTTGAAACCTCCTGATGACAGTGCTACGGAAATGGTTGAGGCATGGTGGTCTGCAGCTCCCACTTGTAGTAAAAGAAAATGCTGGGTTTTAGTTAGAGATAAACAACCACAATAACGAAAGGCGCTCTCCATGTTTTCTCCTTAAGTTCAGATTCTCCAGGTGCTCAGCTGGACTTTCAAACTGTTAATTGGCTTGTTTTTACTTTGAAGATTCCCTACATTAGTACACACACATTTGAATTATTTTCACACACCCCCATTCCTGACTCCATGCTTCCACGCTTCATGACCACTTGTGTATATACCACTTATCCTTCCGAGTCCAATTACTGGCAGTCTGTTTACTTGCATTTAGTGATCTGTCATTTGCATTCATTTGGGGTTGATTACTTAGAAAAAAAGAGGAACCGATGTAGTCCAAATCCATTAGATGAAAAATTAACCAAAATAATAGTAATAACTAAGCAATGCAAAGAAGCAATGAATCTAAGAACTGCTTTTTAAAACAACAGAAGGATTTATAAAAACTTAGTTGAATTTACTAGAAGAGGAGACCCATTTTAACAAAAATATATATGAACAGGGAAACATTACAAAATACAGCAAGAAATTCAGGGGAAAAAATACAAAGACTCCTTTAAAAGTCTATATGCAATTAAACTTGAAAATCTAAAAGGAATTAACTTCTAGACACTCTCGGTCCCAATCCACCACATTAAACCAAGAAGAGATCAGTGACTTCAACAGACTGACGACAGATAACAAAGTCCCCTGACTGAAAACCAACCCAGGTTCAGATGGATTCACAGCTAAATTCTGTAAGAAAGGAAAAGAACCACCCCAATACTTCTCAAAATATCTCCCCAAATTAGACTGGAAAGATCACCAAAATACACACTGGAAAAACAACAGCACCTTTAACAAATACTGCGGGGGAAACTAGATGTCCATACGTTAAAGAGAGAAATTAGACCCCTATGTATCGCCTTGTACAAAATTCAGCTTTCAGTGGATCAAAGACCCCAAAGTGAAATATAAACTATGAAATGGCCTTTTTTTAAAAAAAAAAAAAAAGCTAGAGAGTATTCTGCAAGATTTGAGGACAGGATTTGAAGACTTTCTGAATGGAACTTCTTTGGCCCAGGAATTAGTTCCAACAACCTATCATCCCGAGGTCTCAGATGTGCTCATAGACAGGGACAGTCAGAGCTCCTGGTGACAACAAACCCATAGACGTGATAAAAGTAATTACAAGGTTGCTGTCTAATCTGCTACTTTCTTGTCTCAATAAGTAGAGTTAGAGATTCTAACTCATAGTGAGTGGGTTTTCAGTAGATAGAGGTTCTGATTTGTTTTTTCTTCTAGGAACATTTAAGTCAGAGATGATGGTTGGAAAAGAAATGCTTTCATGGAACACCCAGGCACAGCCAAGAAAATGGGAGTTCTTTTGCTATTTACTTAATAGTGGCACACACGTGTCTCATTCCCTTCTTATTCAATAGTGCACTGTGTTTTGGGCACTATATGCCTCAAGCTTTCAATCTTAAGAATCACATTGTCAGTTCTCCAAGGTCTTTGACCCCTGAGCCAGAACAGTGGCTTCTGCCATCCGTGTTTCAGGCATCCTCCTTTCCTCCAGTTCCTGCCCACCAATGATCATCTGCCCAGAGCCAACAGGCCAGCAATGCTGTGTTGTCCAACATTTCCAATGTATTCAGTGGCATTGGAGTTAAAGAAGTGTAGCTAGGGCTGGAGAGATGGCTCAGTCATTAAAGGCTAGGCTCACAACCAAAAAAAAAAAAAAAAAAAGCTAAAGTATGGGTCATTGTAGTTGTCGAACAAGCATGAAGAGAAGAAGTAAAGAGCATAGAAAGCAAAGGTAGTGAAAAAATTAGTAAAAAATAATCATAGCATTAAATAAGCCAACACACACACACACACACACACACACACACACACACACACATATATATATGAAAGTGCAACATGTGGAAAAATAAAAATATGTATATACTAACATTGATGATTTAAGTGAAGTTTATCAGTCATTTTACTAAAATAGAATTGATATAACCAATGAAAACAAGTCTTTGTGGATGGGCAAAAGCACAGTTGGTGTATACTATTTACCAAAAAGCACGCAGGCCTCAAGGCTGCAGGTTGAAACGGAAAATAGCAAGGCTAGAATTTTAAGATGCACCTGAGTAAATCCTTACCTGTCTCTGTCAGTATGAGGCGAAGTAGACTTTCAGATGAGGTGACATCAAAGGGCCACTTCACAATGACAGCAGTGACAGCAGTGCCTTATCACAAGCTATAGTTTGTGATATCACAAGCATAGCTTACACCTCATAATAACATCCATGAGATTAGTTAGCTGCATAGCTGAAGAAAAGTTAGGTGGTAAAATCAAACTTACTTTCAATATAAAAAAGTCTAATATGTTCTTAATATGTAAAGTTATCACTTAAAATTGAAGGATTGAATTGTGTCTTAGAATCAACCTGTCTACTAACTACGACTGTACCCCACAACTGGAGTGGCATTTTTATTTGTGTTCATATTGAACACTTATATACATACTGTATGCTAGACCAAAACTGTCTTTCAAATGAGTTTGAAAATGAGTTTGTAGCATGAGTTTATTCTATGACTACAACAGAACTAAGTTCAAAAGAAAATCTCAAATATTAACTACTTAACTTCATGTATTTGGCTATTAAAGATCAGTTCCTATGCAACCCATGGACAACTGGACAATTACAACACAAATTAGTAGATGATTTGAACTCAATATGAACATTCATAGCTTTCATATCAAAATCCACCAGTTGCCATTAAATTGTGCCTTGAAGAAAATGTACAGTCTTCAAGTCCTAATTACAAAAAGAAAAGTTTAAAAAAATTCATGAGGCAAACATCTGTCCCTGACAGAGAAGGAAGAATAAATTAAGCCAATAAGTAGATGAAAGGAGGGAACAGAGAAGAGGACACAAATTAGTTAAGTAGCAAATCAAACACAGTAAGTGGATCAAAGGGAAGGCATACAGCCTGTGGAGCATGCATAGCAGATGTGAGAAAAGCAGAGGACCCTTGCCCTTCCAGAGGAGGTGGCAGACGTTAAGCCAGTGAAGGGTGGCTAGCTGCTAGACATTTCCTTAGAGACCGACCCCCGCAGAATCTCTTTTAGATATTTTGCAACTTACCTGTTATTTTCATTTATTTTTCAATTTCATTTGTGTATGTGGTGTATATACATACACACAAGTGTTTGTGTAGCTGTGTGTGTGTGTGTGTGTGTGTGTGTGTGTGTGTGTGTGAGGGATATCTAAGTGCTTGTGTATATAGAGGCCAGAGTTCAACACCAGGCACACCAACTATCTTTCTCAATCACTCTCCACCTTTTTATTTATTTATTTATTTTGAGAAAAGACCCTGGGCTTACCCAGTTCCTACAGCCTGGCTACCCTGTGAGCTCCCGCAATCCACCAGTCTCTGACTTTCCACTGCTGAGATTACAGGTGTGTGTTGCCACTCTAGGCTTTTTACATGAGGTCTTCATCATCTTTAACACCCAGCATTTAGTAACAGGGTCATTCCTCCTAACCACACAAGCTACCCTATGAAGAAATAAAAGCTGCTGCGTCTGTACTCTTGAGTCTTGGTTAAAACTCAGGTTACCTGATGGCTTTATTTTATTTTATTTTACTTTATTTTATTTTATTTATTTTTTTGAGGCAACATCTCACTAGTTTTTTGTTGTTGTTGTTTTTTGTTTTGTTGTTGTTGTTGTTGTTGTTGTTGTTGTTTTTAGTACAACCTGGTCTTGAACTCATAATACCCCTCCTGCCTCAGACTTCCAAGTACTGATATAGTGTGCCAGCGTGTCTAGTAGAGTTATCTGAGTTTTAAGAGTTATCTTTGAAACTATCCATAGAGGTCTGCTGTATCAAGGACAGTTATGCGTTTCCTCACAGCTCTGGGTAGCTGGAGTCAGAACTGAATGTCTGCTATGAAACTGCACATCCTGAGCTGCTGGATATTGCCTTCTGTCTCAGGTGGCCTCTGGGATGCTGGCTGCATTGCCCTAAGTTACACCTTCATGGCTACAGGATGCTCTTTGCTCTGCGTTCTCACAGGACTCTTAACAAAAGGACACTAGGATGACCTCATCTTAAGGAATTGCTCTTGTATGTGATTCAGACGATTCTCCTTGCTGTTGGGGCTTGTCAATAAGAAGAAGAATCCCCCGCCCCCCGGCTCATATATTTAAATGCTTAGTCATCAGAGAATGGCCCTATTTGAGGAGGATTGGGAAGTACAGCTTTGCTTGAGGAAGTGTGTCACTTGGGGTGGGCGTGGAGGTTTCAAAAGCCTACACCTTACTCTGCCCCCTGCCCCCTCTCCCTGTGGATCAGGTGCTCAGCTACTGCCCCAGCATCATGAGTGATACCATGTCTCTCCATGATAATGGACTAAGCCTCTGAGGCTGTAAGCAACTCCCCAATTAGGTGTTTTCTTTTCTAAGAGTTGGTTTGGTCATGGTGTCTCTTCACAGCAATAGAACAGTGACTAATACTGGGCTCTAGTCAAAATTCACTCTTGCTTAGTGGTTCTGGTGTAAGCATCATTTACTTTTGTGAGTGGGGGAAGGAGATGGGCTCTGGCAGTCTGAGATGGTAGAGTGGGCACTAGAACTTGGAGGACCTGGGAACAGCTTTATCGATTAGAACACACAATAGCTTCAATTTTCCAAACCACTGGGATAGATTTTCCATCTCGGTGGCTACAATTTTCCAAATGGCTGAATTTACTCACAACTGACAATTTCAAGCCTTCTTGATAACTACTGATTCCTAGTTTGAGAATGCATTTTATTTTGAAGGGATTATTAAGTGACAATTTTAGTCTCTTTTATTTAATTAAATGATAGAGTTCAAATCCAGTGTTTATCTACCTATCACTTCAAAGATTGTCATTCATATGAAACAGGCTTTTGTTGTCAGTATTTGTATGAGAGCACTCCATGTTCCCATCATCTAGAACCAATACAGAAGTGTAAGTGTGTGTGTGTGTGAGAGAGAGAGAGAGAGAGACAGAGACAGAGACAGAGACAGAGACAGAGACAGAGACAGAGACAGAGAGAGACAGAGACAGAGACAGAGAGACAGAGATTCCACCTCACACCAGTCAGAATGGCTAAGATCAAAAATTCAGGGGACAGCAGATGCTGGCGAAGAAGTGGAGAAAGAGGAACACTGCTCCATTGTTGGTAGGATTGCAAACTTTGTCTCTGTAACCCTTTCCATGGGAGTTTTGTTTCCAATTCTAAGAAGGGGCAAAGTGTCCACATTTTGGTCTTCCTTCTTCTTGAGTTTCATATGTTTTACAAATTGTATCTTGGGTATTCTAAGTTTCAGGGCTAATATCCACTTATCAGTGAGTGCATATTATGTAAGTTCTTTTGTGATTGGGTTACCTCACTCAAGATGATACCCTCCAGATCTATCCATTTGCTGAGGAATTTCATAAATTCATTGTTTTTAATAGCTGAGTAGTACTCCATTGTGTAAATGTACCACATTTTCTGTATCCATTCCTCTGTTGAGGGACATCTGGGTTCTTTCCAGCTTCTGGCTATTATAAATAAGGCTGCTATGAACATAGTGGAGCATGTGTCCTTATTAACAGTTGGAACGCCTTCTGGGTATATGCCCANAAGAGGTATTGCTGGATCCTCCGGTAGTACTATGTTCAATTTTCTGAGGAACTGCCAGACTGATTTCCAGAGTGGTTTTACAAGCTTGTAGTCCTACCAACAATGGAGGAGTGTTCCTCTTTCTCCACATCCTCGCCAGCATCTGCTGTCCCCTGAATTTTTGATCTTAGCCATTCTGACTGGTGTGAGGTGGAAACAATCTCAAGGTTGTTTTGATTTGCATTTCCCTGATGATTGGAAATCCAAAGCATCATCAGATCCTTCTACAAAAGGCTATACTCAACAAAACTGGAAAACCTAGATGAAATGGACAAATTTCTAGACAGATACCAGATACCAAAGTTCAATCAGGATCAGATTGATGACATAAACAGTCCTATATAACCTAAAGAAATAGAAGCTATCATTAATAGTCTCCCAACCAAAAAAAAAAAAAAAAAAAAAAGCCCAGGACTAAGGGCTCATATCTTAAACTGCAAGCAAGAAACAGAGAAATCACATTGGGGAATGTGTGACTCTAAAAGTGCTGTTTAGCATTCGAATCATCACACCAGGGTTTCTGGGAGGTTGGCCATATGTGACATCAATCCCTGAGTCTGTCACCCCAATATTTTCCCCTAATGCAATTAAGTTCAAGGACTTTATAGAAAGAAACAACCATAGGAGGGCACTCTGCTACCTCAGACAAGCTATAGCATCCACCTCCTGGCGCTGAGGTTGCGTCTTAGGCCAAAAGTCTTGGGACTTGTGGAGTTGTCTCAGTGATGGGAGCCAAAATCATAGAGAAGATTTCTACAAATGGACACACACATAGTATTTACGCAACTCTTTCTCTCTAGTTACATATTTACAACACTTACATAATTTTCTTTCTAACTATGTAGAGACAGATACTAATCTCTATATAGATGTGTACAGATGGATGTTCATCACGTCATTGTTTCTGTTTGTGATCTTTGACTAAAATATTAAAACATTTCCAGTCATTTTTGGAACTTAAAAAACACAGAAGAGAGACGATTGACTTGTGTGGGATTCCTAGCAGTGAGATTGCTGGTGCATACTGAGAAGGTTTGGAGGTTGGAAACCCAGGGTCATACTCTGAGTGGAGATGGCATCAACTTCTTTCCCAGCTCCATTAGGTCTCTGTTCCTCGTGTGGCCTCTGAATCTCTGGAGTATCCTTACTGTCTCAAACATGTAGGGAAACACTGGGTTTTTTCTTTAGCTTAATTTATTTATTTCAATCTTAAGTTGAGGTTAAAACTCTCTTTTATTAGTTGGGCATTATTTTACTATGTTAGGTCATGTCCTGTGTACAGCATGAATTTCTAGTGTCCAATGTACAGCATGCATCTCTAGGGTCCTGTGTATAGCATGCATTTCTAGGGTCCTGTCTATAACATGCATTTCTAGTGTCCTGTCTATAACATGAATTTCTAGTGTCCTGTGTACAGTACGTATTTCTAGTGTTCTGTGTACAGCATGCATCTCTAGCGCCCTGTGTATAGCATGCATCTCTAGGGTCATGTGTATAATATGCATTTCTAGTATCCTGTGTACAGCATACCTTTCTAGGGTCCTGTGTACAGCATGCATTTCTAGTGTCCTGTGTATAGCATGCATCTCTGGTATTCTGTGTACAGCATGCATTCCTAGTGTTCTGTGTACAGCATGCATCTCCAGTGTCCTGTGTATAGCATGCATCTCTAATGTCCTGTGTACAGCATGCATTTCTAGTGTTCTGTACACAGTATTCATTA